>NC_087524.1:13346768-13431768 GCF_963921805.1 Phalacrocorax carbo
AGCAAACCTGGAACCACTCAAGGTCTCCCTGCTCGCAACAGAGTTTTAATATTTTCCTTTATCTATTTAGTTGTTTCGTTCTTTGGGGGTGAGGGGGGGTGAACTCGCTCGCGTGGGTCACTCGGATGTGCGTGGGCAAGACAAGCGTTTGCAAGTGGTCTCCTTTTGCAAGTGGTGTCCTTCAGTGCCTCGTCTGCAGCAGCGTCCGTCCCACATGGCGATCGCTCTCCCTGCCTGCAGCATCCATCAGCATTAACAAACTCGCTTAGAAAGTGAGGAAGGGAAGAACGCGGCCATGGTTTCCTAATTACTCCCCGTCAAACCACCCGTTGTGGCTTTTGCCCCTGTTGCAGAGTAACTACTTTGCAACTTCAGGGAAAGAGATAAATAAGAGATGAGAAACTGACTCTTGGCGAACTCGGATGCTGCGGTTTGCTCCTGGTACCCGCCTCAGGTTTTGGAAGCGGGCATCTCGCAACTCTCCTAGGTGGGAGCGAGGCGCGGGGGAGGCTTTGCCCGTGCTCTGTTCAGCGATGCTCTCTGGGTACCCCTGTTTATTCTCACTCAGGAGCGGCTTGGGAAAATACAATAGCCAGGGCACCATAACGTTAGTGATCTGGAAGCTCCTCTTGCAGCGTTTTTACAGTGGGGTCAGTGGTCTACAGAAATATTAAATGCTAAAGGAAAAGGGTGGGGGAGGGGGAGACCACAGCTAATGGTAAAGGTCTGCCAAATGTCACCTCAGTGTTACAATGACAAGAAAATATACTTCCCTTACAGCTCTCCCCCTAAGAAATTTGTTTTGAGGGATTTGACAATCTTGCAGATAAAGTGACTGCTTGCTACACTTAACTGATCATGCTCCCTCACAGCCGGCCGGCGTTTCCTCGCTGCACTTAGTAGTACCTGTGCAACCTGGGTTGTAGTAGCATTGTCATTGATTTCAAGGTAACTGCTTTTTAGCTCTTCTGAGCAGACATACCTGCGTGTGGGGGGAGAAAGTCTTTTCCTCACTCCCTGGAAGGATGATGGTAAAGTGCTATATCGGAAAAGAGAGGAGGCTTCTCTAAATTTTGATAACCGCAGCCGACAATTTAGAAATAAGACACTTCTCACAGCCAACATGACAGTGGATTTTGAGCATTCAGAAAACACCAGGCCAAAAAACTGGAGACATCTTGATCTTTTAAGACAGCTTTTCCAGTACTTTAAGTGAAGGGGGGGAGCGGGGAAAGAAAAAGAGAGAGAAAAGCTGCAAGGAAAATAATACAAAGCCAGCACAATTGGCATCTCGACAGTAAAGAAAAAAGTTTTTGAGGTTAAGAGAAGGAAAGACAAAGCTGTTATGTACCCGAGGGATGCAATTTTAGTGGGAATGGAAGATTTGAGTGGTAAAGGAGGAGCGCTTGCCTCTGGGTTCTCTCTCTTCCAGCAGTTCGGCTGCTGGCATCTCAATTTGAATTGCTGGGTGAGTAGCACTTTCTGTGTGCGCGCTTTCCATCTTGACCATTGAACTTCTGATGTGACTTCTCTCCCTCTCCCCCTCTCTCCCTCTCCTTTTCTTTCCTCCTGTGTGGAATAAAAAAAAAAAAAAAAAAACGGGGGGGGGGGGGAAGGAATCAAGCAAGCAAGCATCTCCAGCTGTGACCTTTGTTAGCGACGTTGATTTTATTTATTTATTTTATGGTAATCGTCATTTTTAGTAGGGGAAGCGCGACTTTTCGATGACACTTTAATTTTACAGCTGTGGCGAGGAGCGAGCGGCAGAGCGCCGTTTTGTGAGACACAATGGTGCAGCGGGGCAGAGTTGTTGCACTCCTCCTCTTTGCCCTTCCCTCCGCCTGATTTTGGGGTTTGGTTTACAGAAGTGGGGCGGGGGGGGGGGGGGTGGGGGGGAAAGAGAAATTTTTTCTCATGCATCCAGGGTGGGACCGAGGTGTGTTGGGTGGGGGGGCTGTGTCGGAGCCTGGTGTACAGCAGGTTTCAGGGGCTGATTTCTGGATGCTGAACAATGGTCACCAGCGAGGGAGAAGCGTGTGCGCGTGTATTAGCTGCGCATTACATCCGCAGTCGTACATTCACACAGTGACCATGACATCACTAGCTTTTCTTTTCTTTTCCTCCTTTGGGGCGGAGGGGGCCACTTCAAAGCTTTCTTCAGTTCCGTACGATATTTCCTTAACTCTGAAACCATGAAGGTAAAAATGTTTGGGGTTGGGTCTTTTTTAAGGAGAAAAAGTTGGTTTGTAGCAGGGCACATACGTTACAGTTTAAGGGGGTTTGCAGATGGAATGGTTTAACTCTTGTCATGCACAAAACGAGATTTCTTTTTTTAATTGTTAAAAATAATATGTAGTAGTTTTTAACTGGGTGCTTTTGATCCCGTGTTTGGTTGACACTCAGTTAAATTTTCTGAATTCCTGAGAAAGCTCAGCTGTAATGTGAAAGATGAACATTTTAGGGATGCTACATAAAAATGATTTCACCCAGCGATAAAGGCATATGAAAAATAATACTGAATGTTCATAAATACAAGGTAATGTGTTCTGACACAGTGGTTCTGTGTTCGTTAACAGAAGTCCGTGAGACTTTTTTTCTCTTATTAATATATATTACAGAAAGTAAAACTGCCCCTCAGCCAATTCTGTGCATTGCCCATAGCTATACACAGAAAATAGAAATGTATTTTCAAGAATTTTAGAAAGCATCGCATTTTCACCAGAGGTTTTGTGGGAATCTTGAGTTTCCTGCTGTTTTCTTTTCTAACTCTGCCAAGACTGCTCAGAGAGTCTCTTGATCCAGGAGGAGGATTTCTACCACTTCAGTA
Source organism: Phalacrocorax carbo (assembly GCF_963921805.1). NCBI lineage: Eukaryota > Metazoa > Chordata > Aves > Suliformes > Phalacrocoracidae > Phalacrocorax > Phalacrocorax carbo. Next base: position 13,349,596 of record NC_087524.1, read on the forward strand.
CTTTGTGATACCTGTGCCTGAGTAGCTTAAAATATTTGCTTTTTCTTGTATAAAGCGAGGGATAAAATTCTGTAGAATTCATCTAAAATGAATTAATCTGAAAGGACGGTTACTTAGATGCTTCTTTTTTCACTGCGTGTTGTTGTATACACAGGTTTTACATGGCTGGTGATAAAATCTCGTGTGTGTTTTACCTTTGGAGAAATTCTTTTTGTTGGGACTTGGGGTGAAAGGCCTGACAGCGCTGTATAAATGTGCCTGTTTCTTTTCTTCCAAAATATTTGCAAGGTGTTTCAGTTCTGATGTGCGTTTAACATCACATTTTTAGGGAAACTTTGTTGAATTTTTTCAAGAAATAATTGATCTGGACTTACTTAATTTCATCGCTGAATTGTTTTGTGGCAGCATGTATTGGTTTTAGCACATTAAAAAATGGAAACGTTTTTTAGAGCTTTGTTATTTGTTAAGCTATTGGAATATAATACATTTGTTAGATACATTGTGTATCAATATTATGCACAGTCTGCTATAATTTGTAAATACTGCATTTTAAAAAGCTGTACTGAAAACTTGGCACCGTCTATTTAGGCATATATGTCCATGTTAGTTTTTTAATAATGCTGTTATTACTGAAATTGCCAAATACAAGTGGGTGTAGGCATGCATGCTAATTTTTTAAAATTTCTTGCAGTTTTTAACAGCCTCACATTCAAGTTCTTACTGTAGAGAGAAGTCACAGATACCCTAACAAAATCAGTGGAGCTATTTCTCCTACAGTGTACGTCTGTCTAGTGCTGAAAAATGCTATTTATATGCAAGAATTAATGCTGTTTATAATGTGGCATTTTGGAGAGTGCTAGGCAGTAAGTAAAATTGCATTACTAGGTATTTCTACAAAGCACATAACAAATAAGGTCTATCAGGGCAATTAAAAGCACCCTTTTGCTTATATTCTCTTCTCCCTTCCTCCCGTCTTCTCTGAATTTTTGTGCTTGCATTACTGCTCTGTATCTCTCCTCTCCCGCCCCCTCCATGTTCAGGACCATTTCCTGAAGACCTGCTCAGGTTTCACCAGTCTCTCTGCTTAGTGGTCGTGTACCCAGCACATATTTGTACTGGTACTGCTTAAGAGAACAGTGGGGTTTGGTTTTGGTCTAATGTATGACAAGTCTTTCTGCTTTTTGCCTTGTTAGACATGAAGGAAGGCTTGCCTGCTCTAATGAGATAATATCTGTCTAGTAATTAACTAAAGTATGCGAAGAAAGCACCGAGTGTTTGTCAGCTTGGGGAAGAAACTGTGCCTCTGCTTTTCTAATGGAAGAAAGGTCCGGGCACCTTGATGCCTGAAATTTAAAGAGTAAGCACTACCCTGTCTTCCTCGTAAGGGGAAATCCACCTGTTGATCAAAGAATCTCTGATTTGAGATACACTGTGAAGCTTGGCTGGGTCCGCACAGACCACAGTTGCCGGGCTATAGGCTGGGGTAACGCTGGCGTCCGGATTTGTGTGCCAAGATCAGGCAGAGCAGATGCAGCAGAGTGCCTTCTCTTTACCAATAAAGCATTAAGAGAATGAGTGAGGTAAAACCTAACTAGCATCAAGTAATGCCAAGTGATGCTGAAGGATCTCAAAATATACAGCAGGTGCGTGGCTGGGTCTGACCTGACGTTAGAGTAACACCACGTGGTCCAAGGATGTAGCACTTAGCTTGTATTTAAAAACCCAACTTTCCTTTTTTTTTAAAACTTAAAGAAAAACCCCAAACCACCCCAAATACCATAGCAGTAAGATTACAGTCCACAACAGCTTTGAAAGCAAAGTGTGACCACATTTAATACTAATGTTTTACTACTAGTGTTTTTAATTCTCCTGCATAAGAGGCAGTAATTAGGTAGCTAAACCCCAGTTCTTCCCCTTTTACGCTAGAGGATTTGGCATATGCTAATTGTCACCAGATCATTTCACATAATTGCCTTTTGGCGAAATTAAGTGGAAATTTCCTGAACATCTTAAACCCTCATTTCCCCACCTCCTCCTCTCAGCACCGTCGCTCCCTTACAGGAAGGATGCTTAGTGCTCCAGCGTGCAGGGGGCACTTCATCATAGTTAAAGGGGGGGAAAGAAAGCAATTCTTTTCTTGAATTAATTGCTGGACACTTAAAGCCAGGAAGCTGATTTTGTTGTTTTGTCTGAGAGATTGCTAATAGAGCACAGCGTTTTTTGGGTTTTGGTTTGGGGTTTTTTTTTCTGTTTTTGAAAGCCAGCAGTTCTTGCAGGAGCAGGTAGGCGCTCGCTGGCCTGGGAGGTGGTCAGGGAGGGAGGGGGAAGAAGCAGAGGGATGCAGAAGTGTTGTGTCCCCCACCTTTTTTTTTTTTTTTTTTTAAGGGAGTGCAGTGGGTATTTGGTTTTGGGGGGATTTTTTGGGAGTTGGGGTGAGTTTTGGTTTTTTTGGGTTTTGTTTTGTTTTGTTTTTTTTTTCCCCAAGCTCTGACTGGGGGGGGTATTGTCCCAGCACATGGTTGTCAGTGCTCCTGTCATCATTTGTGTGGAAGAAGAAAATGAGCCTTCTTTTAGCAGGGTGAGTTCTGATCATCAATGGAGGCCTTGTCTCCTGCTACAATGGGCAGTTAGCTTAGGGCAGAACCTTAGGCAGAAATCAGCTACTTTAAACTGTGAAAGGGCTCGGGCCACTGTATCAGCCGTAATGGAGCAAGGGGAAGTAGTTTTCAGGAGAAAATGCTTGGACAGGTGTGAAGGCATCCTTAAAAAAATAAATTCTGCCTCCACTAGCTGCATGGAGCCAGGTAAAATTAAATGTTCAGGTTTTTTCAGGAAATGGTTCATCACTAGCACTGAATATTTATGCTTGGGAAGGGGACGAGGACCAAGTTACATGTAGCTGCTGGGTTTGGTCGGCTTTAGATTTCAGTTAACCTGAATGGTTTGCAGTTTCCGTGCTGAAGTTTGGGGTACCACCTGGAGCAGCTGCTGATGTGGGTGATCCCCGGGGCCAGAATGGTGCTTACTGATGGGTGCTCTGCTTTGGGTGTTGGTGACCCTGGCTGAAAACAGGAGAATATTACAATATTTGGAGCAATATTTTGCTATTTGCCTTTTTGTGCAACTTAGTTTTCTGATCTGCGGGGGAGGGTGGTGGTGCCATTCCTAGGCAGAACCAAGGAGAGCTCAACCTTTGGAAAAAAAGACACTCCTCTTGTGAGCATCTTCAGAGCTGCAGAGCAGCTCAGGAACATCTGTTAGCATTTCAGTGGCCATAGTCAGCATAACTGCAACAGCACCATCTGGAAAATACAGGGAAACAAGTTACAAACCTATTTTTTAATGTGGACTGGTATTGAATGGTACCCTTTGCTTAGCCCAGGGAGCAGCTCCAGGAGGGCCTGCTAATTCAAGACCACGTCGACCTCCTGCAACCACCCTGGAGGAGGGGAAAAGGCTGACAAACCCTCTTCTGTGCGGCTTTTGTTTTATTGTATTAGGCTCATAAAGGCACTTTCAGGACCCATCTTTCTTCAGCAGAAAGGGAAAGCAATGGGGAAATGGGGAAGAGGAAGACACGGTAAAAAAGGCAGGCGGAGCTCTAGCTCCATTTGTTTTCGGTGTCTGTTGATTAATAGGTTTTAAGGTTAATGGTGAGACCTCAGTCCTCCTCCATTACTCGTAGTGGAAGAAGGGGAGGGGGCTTTGGGGATCCAGGGTGTAAGTCCCTGATCAGTCCCTCCCTTGCCATGTTCCTGGTTGTGGGTGGTTGGGGGGTGTCCGGCGGGCAGCAGCCCATCCCTGCCTCGTGAGCATGACCTGAGGCTTTAAGTACACTTAAAAGGTCGCTCCGGGTCGGGGAAGGGAGTCCCTCCCTGGCCGTGGCCATGGGAGCTGTGCTGGCAGCCATGAGAGTTCCAGGCTGTGCTGGGGCAGCAGCATCCCCCTGCCCTGCCCTTGGGGTTACATCGGAGTGGAGTCGACTGTTCGCCTGAGGCCGAAGGCTTTGGCTGCTGTGATACTGCAATGGCATGATGGCTTGTTTTCATCCTGGGTGGCTCTTTTTGTAGACCTGCCTTTACTAAAACTGTGTTATCCTGGTGAGCACAAGTCCTCTGGCCTCTCTGGCATGTTTTCCTCTGACTTTGAGTTGATACATGTTTTTATTACCAAAGCCAAACAAGCTATGAATTTGCAAACAGAAATTGCGGTAACAAACTCTTCCTATTTAAAGGTTGGTTTCTCTTTGTGTGCTCAACAATACGACGTTTCATCTCGTGCAAGTCTTGTGTTGCTTTCAGAGACTTAGGAACTATTGATTTATACAGCATGTATTAACTTCTTCAATAAATGGGGAGTATTCATCAGTGGGGTGTATTAAATTGGGCTGTATTCGCATAGAAGTATCTTTCATCCTGTTAATGAAATGTCCTTACCATGCAACAAAGACTAGTACACAGCAATTTATACACACAATCCCCTGCAGTTTAAATCTGAAGTTCAGATTTTTTTTTTTTTGTTCCCTAAAGGCACCTATCGGAACTTAGGCTAAATGGATCTCGGTATCCCTCTCAAATGTATATCAGTCCAAAATTTGTTGTGGGTTTGGTTTTTTTCCCCTCATTCCAGAGCTCCATTATTGTTTAAAGTCATCTGTGTTTAAGCACTCCCAGAAGCATTTCAAATTCATATAGAGAGATTTAGTAGTTGAGTCCCTATGGGGACAATTTCCTCTGGTTTGCTTCAGGCAGGGGTTATCAAAAAAAGCAAACTTCTGTTGTTTTTTTGCAGTTCTTTACCGTGCCCTCTAACCCAGCCTATGAAACCCCAGCTTTCAGTAGAGAGGAGTGATTTATTGGCAGATGACTTGGTACTTTGTAGATGCTGGGATTTCTCTCCAGAAATCTCCTCTTGTTCCCATCCTATTACCGCATGCCCTGATGCTAATCTGTGCACACCAGTGCAGCTACCCTTCCCATGTCCGACATCGCCATAAATGGAGTTCTTCAAGTTGTCAGAGAAATTCCTGCATCTCACAATGGCTTTTAGCTTAAAACTCCCCTTGATAAAGTACTCGCAAATGTATATTGGAGAAGGGCCTTTTGCAGGGGGATGGCTAAGGTCATCTAATAGGTGTCCCCTATTGATGGCTTCTGTGGTTTACCTTTCATTGCCAGTGGATGGGGTTAGGACCACACTTGTTACTCAGGCAGAGCTCCCATTGACTTCAAAGGAAGATGCATGTGCAGGATTAATCCCGCTCTTTCCCAGCTAGTCCTTTCTTTTTCTCTTTTCCAAGGAATCATAGTTAATATCAGGAATGCTGCTTTTAAAGGACAGCTTATTTAGCATATTATGCATGATTAGCTCGGCTTGCAAATTGTGCGTGATATTCTGAGCAGAGTTACGGTCCCTTTTCCCAGTGTGTGATAAGCAGTGCAAAACAGAATACAGACCTAGCCTGGGGTAGTGATACAGATGCAGACTGATTTGCAGGGGCAGTGGATCACACTCCTCTGTCCCAGAAAGCATATTTTTGAGCATGTAGATAAGATTCCCCTTTTCCCCAGTATATTGTCCCCACACCTCTGCCCCAGCATTATCAGAGTCCAAAAAAGTACCCTAGCCTTACATCCAGTACCTTTACTGTCTGAGTGCACAGCAGTCACCCAAATAAAAATTACTTACCTGGGGGAAAGTTTGCCGACTGAGGTTCAAACTCTTGGTTGTTGATTTTTAATTTTCTGTTTCCTTTTGCTTTCTATTTTCCTCTGAAAGGTGTTAAGTAAAATACATAATAATTTAGCACTTGTGCCATTTTGTGGGGGTATTGTAGGGGGGTCTTGCTGTATCAAAGCAGTGGGTGGTAGTTTCCCACAGTTTACGTGTAACCCCCTATGGTATAGCTGGCTTTGGTGATACAGGCACGTAAGTCCAGCTTTTCTCTCACGTGTTGTTTCTTGTTTGTCAGCTTAAGTCTGACCCTCTAATGTTATTCTGTCATTTTTTTAACTAACCAGTTCCAGTTTCTGTCAAAATAAGCTCTCCATGGAAGATGGTCTCCGGTGTCTGTCAGGATCTGGGGAGGGTTTTTTGCAGTGATGTGAAGGTAGAGCTGGGAGAGCACAGAGCTACAGCAGCTACCAACCACACTGTGGGTCACCTACAGCAAGCGTACACACAGTTCTTAGCCAGCAAAAATCCCCCTTATTGGGAATGATTGTTTTTTATGAACCATATCAAGTGGTCATCTGGCACATAATGTCATGTGTTGCTGAGTCGATGCCTGCTAGTTTGCATGGTGTATGATATGATTTGTTACGTGAAGCCCTTGCCAAACCTTTTAGTTACTTCTGGACTGCTTAAACTGGCTCACTTGGAAGAGAACAGATATTGCGTTAGAGCATCTCCTTTGAGATGAATTAAGGGGCTAAATCCCCATAGCTCCTCTGATGTGAGGCTGTTATGGATCTGTGCAGCCAACAGTTGTCCTTGGTTGTACAGCTGGCAGAAGACCTGACCTACAGCCCAGCCAACACAATGTGCTCTAGTTGGTAGTGTTAGCTGTCGCGACCACGCTCCGTGCTATGTGGTGGCCGCTTGACATGGGACTCTTCTGTGCTACGTGTGTGTTATTAGAGGGGAATCATTCTGTGTAAGGGCTGCAAAAAAGAAATAAACACGGTAAAAGTTGTGGGAAGCAAAAGCCCTGCTCTTTGGCTTGCTTGTCCTGGATGCACACATCTTTTTGCATGTTATCGAAGGGGTGAGTCGAATACCTATGTAGAGCGGGGGCTGGGGGAGCCTCCTGGGGTGGAGGAGGCTGGAAGAACTGAAAGAACTGAAGGTGAAGCTCTGCTGTGTCTTGACCAGAGCATGATGGAGGGACTTCTTATTTGTTTGGGGGAAGGCTCAAGTGTCTTTTCCTCCTAGCTCTCAGTCTGTCTTCCCTCTTTCTTCCCCCGAGTCTAGAAACTCATTCCCAAAGAATAAGTGAATTATTTTTTTTAATGCTTTTAAGGGAAGCTTAGAGCGTTCGAACCAAGATCAGATAACACCTTGTCTAAAGCGGTGTGGTGAAGGGCGCGTGTGTTTGGGGTGCTGGGGAGCGAGCAATGGGGTCGGAGCTGTCCTCAGGCAGGAGAGCTCTGGCAGACCCTGAACGGTGGCGGCGCTATCAGGGGCCGCCGTGGTATCACTACTTTATTTTAATGTGATTCCTTTTACTTGATGTTAATGCAAATTGTTCCTTACTTAAAGTAATAAAAGGAAATGAAGACACATTCTAAAATGAAACCTGACTCTAATCCATTCATCATCTAATACCAGCCTCTTTATCTTTGCTGGTACCTAATCTGGTTAAATGTCCCTGTTGTAGGATTTTAGTGAAAATCCTCTATGGGGAATAGGGGTTTTTGCAATTGGATTACTTGCAGTAAATGGTCCAGCAGTTTGCTTGTTTCAGCTTAATTTTTTTCTTTGTGATCTTGTAAGGGTAAGTTACAGTTCAGCCTGCCTTTTCCTTTAATTCATTCACTCATTCATTTTTTTTATTGTTGTTAAGAAAAAGATTTTTTCACACACACACACACGCACACACACCCCAGAGCTGGGAATGTGACAGGGAAAACCTCATAATATCTGCATGATTATTCCCCCCACAAGAGTGTTAATTTCAATGGCTTTATCTGTGTTTTTGCCACAAAATTTGCTATTTATATAGCCGAATATTTTATTAGCCTAATTCATCAGTATCCAGTTCCCATTTATTAGCACGGTCTGATGAATTGATAATTAATCACCTCTTCTAATATATATATATGTATATAAAATATGCAGGTGATCGCTTGTCAGCTTAATGCTTGCTGATGAAGGGAATACTCTAGCACTACAAAGGCTTTTTATCTGGAGTATTTGCAATGAGCAGTAAAATGCAGAACTGAAAGTGAGGACAGGAAGGGGAAAGGAAAAGACCTACAGGTCAGTGAGCATTTGGGTCTCAGGCTAATTAAATGGGGGACTCTGTCAACCCCTCACTGAGGAGCCTGCCTGCATCTTGGAGGTGAAGCACAAGATTATAAAATAAAAAGGAAAAATTTTAAAGAATTGCTGTTGCTCCGTCAAGGAGCACGACAGGTCAAAAAGATTAAAGAAACTCAAGAGCAGGGAAAGTGTGTGAGGAGGTTTTAAGCAAGAGGGTGGGAAAACTGCAAGGGTGAGGCCAAGAAGGGATCTGGAAAAGTCTGAGGACTGTGCTGAAATCCTGGGTACTCCGATTTCTGTATGCCATGCCTCGTGCTGCAGTGGGGAGTACCTGGCACTCCTCTAACGCGGTCAACCTTTTTCTCTTGACAGTCTAACAAAGTGCCAGTTGTGCAGCACCCACACCATGTACACCCTCTTACGCCGCTTATCACGTACAGCAATGAGCACTTCACACCTGGAAACCCTCCTCCACACTTACCAGCCGACGTAGATCCCAAAACGGGTAGGTGGGAGATAATTTGGGTTCTTTGAGAGTGGGTGGGTGGATCTTTCCATTTTGCATATTAGGGGGAAGGAGTGCAAGAGGAAGGATTTCCCATGCTGGAGCACCAAAAGGAGCATGTAAAATGTCAAATGCACGCAAGAACCCAGACAAAATAGTTTCTTTTTAAGCCAATTAGGCTTTGGAAGGAAATGTACTGGGTGAATTTTCATAAAGCTTCTGCAGGGTGACACCAGAGTTGCATGTGTGGGGTCGTTTGCAGGTGTGTTTCTCTGCAAGCATGGTACCCCACCTAGTAGTTCAATCTACCAAGTGCTTCGTTTGCATGCACGACCCAGAGAGTTAAACATGTACATTCTGTGATCTGCACTTAGAAAATTGCAGCTGGAATTTTAAAGGTGGTGGGTCATGACCGGTTTCAAAATGAATCTCTCTTAATTCCCCAAATCCCATTGTTTCTGTGTCAGGAGTTCAGCCATTTTTCTCCTATAATGCTGAATTTTCATCCACTCTAACTACTTAGCTCCAGCTCTACACTTGCAACTCTTTTCCCCAATGTAAGTCTACCCAACTCTCAGTTCAGCCTGAAGGGCAGTCTTCCTGAATATAGAGCACCATGTAAAACCCTGACTAGATTTATTGGTGTTACAGAGTAGAATTTACATGTTATTCTAACTTTTTAAGAGTCCCTGTTTAACCTGAGGGCCCAGAGAAGTCAAACAGTGTCAATCTTCTTTCTCTGGGCTGCATTTAGTTCCTCGTGACAGTAGTTTTGGTTTTGTTAATCCAAATCCCAGCTAGTTAATTGGAAAGTACATCAGACACTGAATTCACGTCAAAGGGATTGCTCTGTGTCGGCCCTAACGTATGCAGATAATTTATCTAAACTCCAGCCCTTGAATGAGACTCTGCATTAGCTGGTTTTCACTCCCTGGGCTTCAACTGGGGCCCCCTTTTAATTGTGCTTAATGTGAACTTCACATGGCTTAAAAGAAATCCATCTCGCCATCCCTGGGTATTGCAAGTGAATGGCATAGTCAACCTCTCATTTAAATAATGGTAGTACAGGGAATAGCTTTTAAATGGTTATCGTAAAACATATGATTAACGTCTGTAGACTGTTTACTTTTCTTCTGTGAACATTCTTTCAAGTGTGCAAATAGCTCACTGGATGGTTAAAGCCCAGTTAATCTGTTTGGGTTTTGTAATGGAGAAAAAGCAATGTCTGCATGAAAATGTCACACAAGGAGGTTTAATTTAGAGATTAAAAGCTTCCCAAGTGACTTTAAAAAATAGTTTTTAGCCATGAATACAGTACCCATTCCTTTTAATGCTCTCTGTTTTAATTTTGCTTCTGCTGCGTAATTATGCTCTGGCTTGTTAGTTGAAATACCCAGTCTTGTAACCCTTACTCCTCTGAGTAATTCCTACTTGTAAGGTAAGGAACATTAAGATTTAAGGCTTGGTCTGGAGCTGTTTTCTGGTCTCCGAGTAGGAACAGCACCGGTTTCAGAGAGGATGGATGGTCCCTCTGTCCTCCCCTGCACACCTGCAACATCTGCCCCTGGTTTTACCAAGGATGTCCAGGGGCTTTCACCTCCACTCCTAGGTTTTGGGAAAGATTTCCTAGGTTTGCTCAAAAGCAAAAATAATTTGCAATTATAATAAATTTTCTAACTCATTTTAGAGGTTACTTTGGAATAACGCCATCCTATTGAGTACCCAGTCAACATGTGGGTAGGGCCTGTGCTTTTTTGGTGACTTTGAGTCTAAAATAACTACGAAGTTGATACAGGGACCATCTTTCTGTTGAGTGTTTAAGACAGCACCTACCACAGCGTCACACCAAAACTAGAGCCAAGACTCCTAACTTCTCATCCTAAATAACAAAATACTTTTCTCTGATTGGAGGGGTGGCTGAGGGAGCAAATCACATCAGTTTTTCTGGTTGAATCTCATTTAACAAGATTCCAAGAGGCTCACTTTATAAAATAAGACTGTGAAACAGCCTTTAGAAATGCAAAGTGAAGCCATGAGTATTGTAATAAAAATCAATACATAGCAATTTAGACAACATATATGCTTTTTCCTTATATTTTATTTATTTCCATGTCTTAATACTAACACTGCTTTATGTTCCTCTTCCATAGGAATTCCAAGGCCTCCACATCCTCCAGATATATCTCCTTATTATCCGTTATCACCGGGCACTGTAGGACAAATCCCCCATCCGCTAGGATGGTTAGTACCACAGTAAGGAGTTCCATTTTTTTAATTTCCTTTTTCTTTTTTGATGTGTAAAATTTATGTTAAAAATCATGTACGTGTGAGTGCATGTGCATGTATATGTGCGTTGAGATAAGTCTGTTTGCCAACCGCCACTTCACTGGGTGGTTATGAATTTACCCATCTCATGAAGATTAATTAAAACTTATGCCAGGTCATGTGGTCTTAAACATGAGCAGTTGGACACAGCTTTGCATGTCATCTCAACCAGCTGATGATTCGTGAAGCATGAATTTTTAAACCCTTCTGCAGCAATGTCCTTTTCTTCTTAACGCCCTTATACTGCACCACGTGGGGTTTTTTCAGGTTTGGTTTTCAGGGGGCTCAGGGTAGTTCTCATGGACTCTCTTTTTCACCAGGGCCATCCTCACTACAAATGTGCACTTTTAAATTTTATTGGCCTTCCCTGTTGAAACCTCTTTCATTTTTCTTGTGAAACAGCAGAGCTTTACATCGGCCAGTGAGAAGCATTCCTGGTCGAGACGTGGCTGGGCAGTTGGCAACTGAGGAATGGAATTTTCTTGCAAACAAGAAAGAGGAAATAGTTTACTTTAAAACTGGCTAAGAAAAATGCCGTGGAAAGTTAGCTTGGGGTTTTGTTTCCTTTTCAGCCCCTCGTATCCCACTTGCAGAGCCGTGTTGGGTACGAGGTTCCCTCCAGTAATTGAGTCCTTATTTTCTATTTTTTCTTATGTTGCCATCTCCGCAATGGATTTATAATGCGCTTAAGCACTGCTTATGTCTTTTGTACAGTGTATTTGATTTAAATACGTATTATATACATTTGTATTGCTGGATACAATGGTTCTCCGCATTATAAATCAAGACCGTTATCCTATTTTTCTCACATAACAGGCCTCATCAATTTTGGGGAGATTGTATTTCTTTAGAAATGAATTGCCCAAAGCTAGAAATAGTTTGTTCTTGCTCGAGGTTGTTTGGCCAGCTGTGCTAAAATACCTCTTCACAAGTTTGCCCTCCGTAAGAAAGTGGAGTTCACACCCCGTAGGAGAGCAGGGCAGAGCAGGGGGTTGTGTGTCGTCCCACCCCAGGCCTCGGGCAGGGAGAGAGATTGGCCTCAAAGGTTTTGAGGGCCTTTCTGAAGCACAGAAGTGTGGGTGCAGGAGAGCTGGAGCTCGGACCTTGGTCATAGCAGCCTGCTTCTGGCCACTTTGCAGGCTGCCCTTCTTGTCAGGGTGGTCATACAACTTGTTTAGGTAGAGGCATTCCCACCCTGAGGGTGAAACATGTCCATCAGCTCTCTGCAGAAGGCTGTTTCTGCAGAAGAGCGCAGCATGAGCAGAAATAAAACCCAGAGCATTGTTCCCTGAAACCTTAAACTCCTCCTCATTTGTGGTGATCTACTTTTTACATAGGACACCCTGAACACTGGTAGAATGCATGTCAGCTCCTTTTCTTCTTTCTTTCTTGCTTGCAGAGCCTAGCTGCAGTACAGTCATCTCATGGTCCTCTGTTGCAACTGCTTAGCTCAAGTTTGCACACTAACGGCCTCAGCATTTAAAACAACTATACTTGGCTAATGCCAAAAGTCAGTAACATTAAAGATGTGAGAGCTCAGGGAAGAAATTCCTCTCTGTCATTGACCTGTGCCTCATTGCTCATCTGTGTCTCAAACCCTTACATCTTTACGTGTGTAGACACAGGTTTGTCCTCCTTGAACCTCGTGTCATGGCTGCCAAACCACACGAATGTTGCCACGTGTAGCCAGTTTCATCAGGCAGGTGCTAATGGCCACCTCTGTCATAGGAAGACTCTGTCATCACTGCAGGTTTATAACAAGTCAGCACCCACGGCATATTTACCTACCCACAGCTCTTACGGCTTCTCCAAGTGGTTTTTACTGAGGGGTGATACCATCACATTTGCTTTTGCTCTAGGAGAGTAGCATGGCCAACTTTGCAGAAGTAACCTGAGGTTTTTATTTCCCCTCTTGTTGCCAGTTGTGCTTCACCATCAGCTTCCCCACCCATCTATCAACTGGCTTGCATGTCTGTAGCGTAGTACCCCCCAAGAAAGCATCCTGCCCAGTCAGATGATATATTTGAAGGACAGATGAAAAGAGCTAGCTAGCACAGACAAACCTCAATCAGAAAAAGTTGTGTGTCTTTCATGAGGATGCTGTTTTGCATGTTGCTGTATTTTTTAATTATTGTAATGAGGTGTGATTGTCTATTGGTTACCCACAATACTTCTTGGGGACTCTCCCCCGGTAACTCTTGTCAACACTTGTTAATCTGACAAAAGGCTACAAATTAAGCTCTGTTAATTTAATGTTTTCTCACCGAGATCTAAATACCGAAAGAGGCCCAAAGCGCAACTGAAGTCCTTTGATTCACTGTACTTTATTTTGGTATAAATTTACATTCATTATTGTTTTCCTTTGGATGTGTAGCCCTCAATTAGTGTGATGGCTCCATTAAAGCAAGCGAGACTTCGCCTTTAATTATTACAACAAAACACCTAGTTTCAGCTTGGGGAGAGGGTCTCTATTGACATAAGCAGAGGTTATAAAATTTAATTAGCCATTCCTATCAGATTTATGGCATTCAAATTGTTCTGTGTTTCTTTCCTTTGATCCTTGCTGTACAATCCCCAAGATTTTTGTTCTGATCAAATGAGAATAAAGCTTACTGTGCAGAGAGAAGTTTTTTGTTGTGGGGGTTTGTTGTGGTTTTTTTTTTTTTTTTTTAAAACCCTTTTGTCTTTCTCTCATTCTCTCTTTCCCTTCTTTTTTGCCAGGCAAGGTCAGCCAGTGTACCCAATCACGACAGGGGGTTTCCGCCACCCTTACCCAACAGCTCTGACCGTCAATGCTTCCATGTCAAGGTGAGTTCAAATGCTGAGGTCCTGAATTGAGAGCAAATGTGACTCCTCCTGCCACCCTCTCTAGAGGAGGGCATTTCATCTAGGAAACATATTTCTGAAAGCACTTCAGTTAAACAGTCATCCTTAGGTTTTTGGTGGGGCAGAGGAAGAGAGGACGAGGGGTACCTTCCCGTTTGAGGAGAAGAGGGTGTCTTAGTGCTGTCACTGGGCTTTAAGAGTTTGTTTTTGAGGGAGAGGTGGAGGAACGGGAACTTGTCTTTAAAAGCCAAAAAGCTGGGAGAATGTGGTGTTGACAAAGCAAGGAGAAGAAGTCGTGATACCTTTTGCTTTCTCGGTGGCTATCACCCAGAGCAGCGCCCTGTGTGCGAGCAGGGAGTCTCAGGAGGGAAGAGGGCTACTCTTCAAGCAGAGTTGGGAAGAAGGTTACTGTGCTATGTTTTCCCATACCAAAGCCCCAAACACTGATAGTCAACATAAAAGGGCCTGCCTGACCCTCTAAAGCTTTAGAAGTATATATTTCTCCCCCTCCCTACCTCCAATTAATTCCATCTAATTTTCCAGGGGCTGCTAGTTTTATTTACAAACTGGTTGGCAGCACTATGTTTAAGTAATCACTAATTGCTCCTAATGATAGTTTTATTTTCTGTTCATCTGATTTTCAGTCTGGTTAATTAAATCGGTGGAGGTTTAGACTTTCCTGATGGGCTGAAACAGCTAATCCATTTTGATGATGGCACATAATTAAATTAGCATGCATTACATAGCAAGGTTCCACGTCTCTTCCCTGCTCTGTCCCTTCCTCTCCATCTTTGCAGTTTAATGTGAAGGTTGGTGTATAGAAGATTTAAGGAGGAAAAGACTGGGGGGGTGGGGGCGTGGGGGGAAACACACCTCATTGAGAAGTGGAAACCTGTAGCTAGAGCTCGTGAGTGAATGAGTAGAGAAATAGTGAGTGTATTGTGTGCTTTAGATAAGTAGAGCAAAAGCAAAAAAAAAATGTTTGCCCATGTTGCTCCAGCAAATAGAGAGACAACTACAAAATCAACTTTTAAAAAAAAAAATTAGTAGACCCAGCACAGGGGAGAAAAAATCCTGGGCTGGGGAAAGAGCTGCAAATTTAAACAATGGTTCCCTCCCTCCATTTAATCTTTTATAATATCAATAAAAGACTTGCAGGCATGGTGTGAGGCAAAGTAGAGCTTGATTTATTTTAATTATTATTAGAGAGGCTAGTCATTTGAGGGAGGGGGGAGATGTGGGAGGGGGGAGGCTATATTCCCAAGATAGGCTTTATGAAAGGTATCTAGTTAAAAAGAGTACACAGCAAATTAAATACATTATTGTGGTAATGGGACGACAGAAGTAGAGGTCTATTATACTTATGGCAGTTATAGGAAATGTAGGCTCCTTGCCCTGTTCTAGCACATCCTTTGATATTCATTCCATTCAGCAGCAGGGCCAGGACTTCTCAGAATTAAGTGATGGGTCATTATACTTTAAACACCATGGAGAAGCCTAGATTGGCAATTAAACAGCACTTGCTGACACTCGCTTGTGCCACCCTGTGACCCCCTTTAGATTGAGTTGTTGGAGCTCGGGGCCCTCAGCCTGCTAAATTGGTAGCAGGCACTTCTCCTGACGAGGGCTGGCTCTGAAATCTGCCGGCTTCAAAGGGAGCAAGATCATGTATAAACCATAATGTGGGTGCACCGTGGCTCAAAAAATAAGGCAGGAATAGATGAAATGTTACAAGTGCAAGGGGAAAATGAGAGAATAATGACAAATCTAATGCAACTCAAAGCAGAATTGTTGCACAGAAAAATGCATCCCACTGCTTGTGCATAAAATCAAGGCAGGCAGATGACATCCAGTTAACAGAAACATGTCAACAGTGAAGTAAAGTGAGAGTGAGTAAGAGAGAAGCCCCAGAGACAGCCAGGAACAAAAAATTAGTTGTCCTTAACAAGTTAAGACTCATCATTATATTCTGGCTTGGAGCCATAAAAGGAGACAGTGGTGTATAATGAGCTGCTTAGAATTTTTAGGGTGTTTATTGCAATTCATGGAATACTTGTCTAGAGAAAAAAATACGGGGTATGTCTTAGGCAAAGGTGAGGGGTGTGCATATACGCACAGAGCCTTTATTTTTGTGTCTGACATAAGCCTGTACGCGCACACAAGCTCAGGCACACACGCAGAGTGATGAATAGATTTAAGATATTTATCCTTTGTTTCAGCCCAGAAACTTCTCTCCTGGTTTCCCATACATGGGAACACCCTCTGGGCAGACCGTGCTCTGATACGTGGTTCAACGCATGTTTTCTCATGCCTGCCGTATCAGCTGGAGTGCCTGAGCTCAGCGGCGGGACAGCCCTTGCCCCGAGTAGCCAGCATCGTCGGGAGATGGGGCTGGCGTGCCTGGGGATGCCCACGCTTGCCTGCAGACATGCTCTTCATGGCAGGCCTCTGGGCAACAGCCCTGCAGGGCCCTGCTGCAAGCCCTGGGGTCACTGTGCTGGCTCTGCCTAAATGTTGAAGCCAGGGCAGACCCCAACCTCACCCCTCCATCCACGTTTTTCCAGAGTCTTCCTTTAAAAGTAGTTCCCGTCTTTGCCTGCGTTATGGTATAGACCTTTGGAGCATATAATGCTTCCCAACCCTGAATATTCTGTAAGCTTAGTAATTACAGTTCATTAGTTAGAGTGTGCTTATGAATAGTTTATAAAAGGTTAATGGGTGACTAATAGTGATTTTCATAAATGGTTTAGACTATTAAGGTAGTGTCTTCAGGTTGTTTTAACCACTTACAACTCTTTCCTCTGCTTACAGCACCGCCCCACTCACTTTGTATGCATTTAACATGCTTATAACATCTCTTGATCCTTCGTACCCCTCTTTAATATGCCCTTAATGTAAATTGAGACAGGGTTAACTGACTGATGGGCAAACAGTGGACCCACTATGAAAAAATATAGTGTGCTGTGAGAGGAAATCAGAAAATAAATTAGCAGAATTACACCAGTCAAACACTTAAGTGGTGGCAGTGGAAAATACCTTTTGTAATTGAAATTTCAGGGGAAATTCACTTTTTCTGAATGTAATTACTGAAGTTGGAGTGTAGCCAGGAACTTAAAAATTAACACTTTTCCCTGACTCTTATTGCCACGTGAGTGGATGTATACACGGAAATAAGTAGGCACTCACACTTTGGATTGAACCCTCACCCAGCCCACTGAAGTCCATGGGATTGTGAGAGCGACTTTGGGTACTGGAGCATGTTTTTATAGCCCCAAACCCAGGAAAGGGTGTGTAAGTCCAATAGGCAGCCTTGTGTCTTGGAGGGAGAGGGATTCAGTGTGAGATAATGAATGCACAACTTCTTTGGGGAAACTGCCACCCTGAAAATAACTACTGAGCTGCAGCTGCCTGTTGATGAAGGCTGCTGTGTCTCTGAAGGTTAGAGCTCAGTGGGTAAAATCTCAGCCCAGCTGAAGTCAGTGGAGTCTTCACCATCCTCCAGGCTTTCATACAACATGCATACATAGGCATCTCCTCCTCCGCTGCCCTTCCTCCCCATCTGGTCACTCTCCCGTGTGCAAATACTTACTCTCTTCCTCCTAAATGGTAATTGGGAAAATGTTTCTCCCTTAGTTAAGGGGAGGGAAGTTACGTTTTTTGCAGATTTTCTTTATCCTCCTCAATTTTTCATTAGACGAAGGTACTTAACTCTTCATCAAAAATAAATTAATAAAATAACCCCCTACCTTTTGTTGAATTTGTTTCCTCCTTTGAACAACCTGACCATACAACAATCTACCATGTAGGTGGAGTTCATTTTGCAGTGTGTTTTAATTTTTGACCAGCTTCTCATTTAAGAAGCAAGTCTATGACCCAGTTATCATGGCTGAATCACGTCTGATTCCCTCTTCAGAAGCTTAACAAGCACCATCTTTTGTCCCCATTAACATCAGCTGTAATCAGTCTTCTGTGATATTTGGGAGCCCTTCTCCAGTGATGAGTCTGATCTTATTCAGGTCCACGCTCATACCCTTCTGTCCATGTGCTACCACTGCACTCAGCTCTTCCTTGCTGGTATATGCCCACTGCCCTTCCCACTGTGTCCTCATATCAATCCAGCGCAGCTCTTCCTGCCTGCTCTCTGAAGGTAGGCTTTTCGTCTCCATCTTCATCCTTCATTGTCCCATTGTGAGTGGCTCTTGTTCCAGTTCAAAGCTTAGCTAGCCCCAGCACAAGTCCTCTCTTGAACACTCAGTCTCGCCTAGGACAGACAGTCATTCGACAGGATCTGTGTCAACTTTTTATCACTATGCTTATACCACTTCCAGTGAGGTCAGGATTTTGCCATGGGTTTTATTTTTTTAAAAAAAACCTCTTACTGTCAGTTTTTGTTTGCATTGTGCTATGGCTGAAGGCCCCAGGCACTGTGTAAACAAACTTTAGATATGTCCAATCAAAATACATACACATGAAAATAAAGAGGGAGAATATTACCAAAAAAAAAAGAGACAAAGGCCCAATTTGTGTCTTGCTGATGGTGAGGCAATTCCGTGGCAGAAGTGGGACCAGGACATCAGTCTCCTTGCAGCCTCACCATTGTCTTCTGTTCTGACCTACCATGAACCAAAGTGTTTCCCCAAACATGCATTTCTCTCCCAGCTACTTTTGTCAGAGAGTGGAGAAGGCCTTTTGACAATCCACTTGGAGATTTGTGTCTGTGAGTCTCTAGCAGAAGTAGGAACAGCCATTTTGCTGCCCGTTCTCTTCTTCCCTTGCCATCACACCCTCCTCCTTTCCTTCTCTCCATGCCTTTGTTTGTGAGGAGCTGCAATTCTCGACAGTTTGAACAATTTCACATTCTCCCTGTCAGTCCCTGCTCTTCCCACCACCGCCTTCCATGACAAAATACTTCTGTGTAGTGATCCTGAGTACTACCAGCTGATAGACAAAGATCCTCAGAGCTCATAGTGAACAGTACCTCTTGTTCATGAAAGTACTTCTGTGTCGTCTTGTGAATGTAGGGAATGTCTAGGCAGTTGGGGGGGTGGGGAGGGCGGTTAAACTCAGTAATGGAATTTGTAAGAGGGGACAAAAAAATAAATCAAAAAAGAAATCCCATTATATTCCTGATATTGTACACAGTCTACTTATCCATGGTATATCATCCCATTTCAAATTCTGTTTGATAGAAAACATCGTTGTATATTGATGATAGAAGGTACAATTTGTTATCCCATTGCATGTTCCATATTCTTGGGGTATTTTATTTGGACCAAGATGGTTCAAAATCTGGCAGGAGAGTAGGGATTTGCAATAGTAAAAAACTTTGCCATTTGCCAGATCACTTTAGCTTTGGAATTTTCAGGGAAGCTATTTTTGAGCCAAAATTTTAGGCTAGATCCCATTCCCTGGAAACCTGTTGACTTCAGTGGGAGTTTTCTAAGGGAAAGGCTGTCAGTCATAGTGTGCTTTCTCTACTCACTGCAAAACCTTTCTGAGGCTGTTGACAAATAATGATAAGAAGTCAATCCTGCTTTAGAGAATTTTGTTTATTTTGGTTAAAAAGTAAAAGATCTGAATGATTGTGCCATGTTCGTGCTGTGGCCCCAGCCAAGCAATTAGATTCATGCGGAAGGATTGCACATCCATCTGAATCCAGTTGCAGGACTGGGGCCTGTCCATGTATATGACCATAAACCATAAAGCAGACAACATTTGGTTTTGTCTTTATAAAGGCTAGAGTGTGGTTTTGCATTAATTTAAGCCTTTCTAAGTTACCTTAATGGGTCAAAATTGACTTAATTCCACAATCTTCCCACCTTCTGTTAAACCAATGTGGCTCAGAGATTTATTAGACCAAAATAAATATTTTCTTTTGCTCCATCAACAAAATGTAGCTAATGAGGCATCTATAAGGATTATAAAAAAAATGCATCTAGATTGTTTTGGCATTAATATTTTATTTTGCTGTCAATATACAACAAAAGATGTCACCCGAAATTCACAACATGGTTCAGAACTACAGAAATTGATTCCTTGCTTGCCACAACTAATTTCTTAGCAAGGAAATGGACTGGTGGATTTTCTTGCAGGTAGCTGAAATTCCACTTTCATCTAAGTTCATCCAGTTGAATTTGCCTTTTGTTAAAGATGTTAAAAATCATGATGTCTCATGTCAGTAATGATAATGAAGGGGAAGATTGGCTTTAATGACATTAGAAGAGTCATTATGTTTAATTTATTGCTAATTAATGCTGCCAGCTTTCATATGCTTTGTCTAGCTGTCATGTGCTTGTTATATGCCTTTTTTTTTTTAATGTGTGTACACATCCCTCCCCATTCATTCATTTTTATTCTGACGATTTACACAGCTTTCTCTCCTCTAGGTTTCCTCCACACATGGTCCCGCCACACCATAGTTTACATACAACTGGAATCCCTCATCCGGCCATAGTCACACCAACAGTCAAACAGGAATCTTCCCAGAGCGACGTTGGGTCACTCCACAGCTCGTAAGTTGTTGCTTCCCATGTCTTATTATTAGAATAACCAAAGCATCACCTGTGCATGTGTGGCTTTTAAAAAGCCTTGGATTTGTAGGAATGGTTTTGCTCTAATATATTTTTTAATTGCTTTTTCTGTTCTGTTCTAGTTGATTTGAATATGGTTTAACTACCAAAGTGTGTCAAAATAATGGTAACAACAGACTGTCAGAGTCATTCTGTAACATAGACAATTAGTTATTAATTTCACTCATTTTAACAAGGAAGTAGAATGTTCTTGATCAAGCTTCTTGACTGGTTTCCCTGTTATGCAGTGCACGGTTTGAAGCTGTGAGATACTGGATACACAACAGGAGACAAAAAATGGGTGCATAAATGGCTTGTTCAAAGCTGCAGAGAGAGCTGGTATCAAGTTTAGGTTTGAACCAAGGAGAGCCCTGGTCTACCTCTTCCCGTAGTGCTGGTTCTTCTAGCCTTTCATTTCATGGGTGAAGCAGAAGGATGGCATTTCAGTTCCCCGTGATGACAGGGTGTAATTATTTCTTCTACCATCATGCTCACAAGCCCTCCCCATGAACCCATTTTCCTGAGTGCCCATGTCCTTCCGTGGTTCTTCCAGGGCTGAGAGAGTCCTTGGTGATATTGCGTAAATATGAGATCGGTTTTCTTATAATGCTCTTAAAACTGTTCTCATACAGCAGCCAGGGTGAAGGCCCTAGAGAACCTTCTGGTCCTCTTTCTAGAGACTAATTTCTGAGGATTAATGCTAGAGGGATTGAGGGGATTAATTTAATAAATTCACAAGAGTTCTCACTGTGAGGTTTATGTCTGTTGTGTCTTTACCCTTCAGAAAACATCAGGACTCCAAAAAAGAAGAAGAGAAAAAGAAGCCACACATAAAGAAACCTCTTAATGCATTTATGTTGTATATGAAGGAAATGAGAGCAAAAGTTGTAGCAGAGTGCACATTGAAAGAGAGTGCAGCCATCAACCAAATCCTCGGTCGAAGGGTAGGTAACAAGGGAGAAGCACAAGCAGGGATGAAGCTCGGTAGGATTCACGCTTCTTGGAGAGAAAGGGAGTTTCATCCTTCTGAATCGTGGTGTTTTCCTGTTCTTTTGATAATGCATAGGGAAGTAACTAAACCAAATACCTTCTTTTTGTTTTTGTTTTTGCAGACACTTTCTGCCAGTGGGGTCATTCACAAAGAAGTGGGAGAGTTAATCAATAACAGTGTTATTTCAATTTTATTTTCATCACCCAGAGATGGAAAAAATGTCAATTTTCTTATTTTGTCCTAGAAGCAGGCAGAAAAGTAAATGGGGAAGGAAAAAGCCTTTGGGAAGTACAGTACCAGTATCAGCACCTGTGAGAGACAGGAGAGGAGAGGGGGTGCCAGTGGGGAAGGGAGGGGGAAACCTTCTCTAAATCTCTGAGATCTGGTTCACGACAAGTGGTTCAGCTTCTGGACCCTCTGCCCTGCTCTTTGTTTTTGTTTAGTTTTCTTAATTCTCCTCTCTCAACAGGAGACAAAGGGGCTAAGTGAATGTAAATTATGAATTGTGTCTCAGTTGAGTTTACTGGAGTTATAATCTGGAGTTATAAAGAAAATATGAATGGCAGCGTGCCAGATCATCTGGTTTTATCTTTCTTTTTTTTATTATTAAAATCAGCTCTCACTGTATTTATATATAAATAGTATAGTCTGCTGTTAACACACTTAAAAAAACACACTTGTACTTTTTATTTTGTCTTTTCCTCTTCTCTTCACCTCAGTGGCATGCGTTATCCAGAGAAGAACAAGCGAAATACTATGAACTAGCAAGAAAGGAGCGACAGCTTCATATGCAGCTGTACCCGGGCTGGTCTGCACGGGATAACTATGTAGGTTCCTATGTAGGTGGAAATTTTTTTAGTAGTAGAGCTTGTAGAAATGTATATGTGACCTGCTGAACTACGACCACACATTGCACACAAGCACTACCTGGAAAGCATGCCTCAGGATCCCAATCTGGTAACAACAACGGGCGCTTCCCTCTGCAATACTAAAACTATTGGGGATTAATTCCCAGCCTTCCACTTGGAAGAGGCTTCCTGGCTGGGACTAGTAAAAGGTTAGAATTGGGGCATGACAGTAGAAGTCTGTGAAGAAACTCTTGCCTTCACCTTCACCAGCATCTGGAAATGCTGTTTGGCTTGCTGGTAATTTTAAATTTCATTTTTTAAAACAAAATTCAAAATTCCCCTAGTATGGCTTCTCTCCTTTCCACCAAAAAGATGAATAATTAGTGTCTTGTGCTTATCTGTGTGAGAGTATAGTGGAAGGTGGAAGAATGACTTATCCTAGCTTCAGAGAAGGACTGGCAAAACCAAAAGTGTGACTTGTTCGAAAGTCTTACTCTCAAGTGGGGTTAAATGAGTTATTCCACACTCTACTCTTGTATATTTTGAACACGATTTGCTTTTTCATGACCATGTTACCCTTCCCACCCACCCCCTCCTCATTTTTTAAAAAGTGTTTTGGAGTTTGTGATCGGTTCATGGAGTGTTTTTAAGATTGATTCCCGCTCTGCCTTCCAGAAAGCCTGTTTTGTAGCTAAAACTGCTAGAATTTTCTGCCTGTTAAAAACATAAGGCCAGTGTTGTAACCACTTGCTAGTAGTATATAACTCCTCCTTCCATGAAGGGTAAGTGCTGCATCTGGTAGTAAGTGTTTGCAAGTCTAAACCCATAAATTCTTGACAGATTTGCGGATTGGTGGGAGCTCTAAACTCTCTTTAATAGGATTGTAGCAGCATGTTGATTATTAAAAAAACAAAAAGTCACCTAAAAATTTCAAGGTCTCTAACTCCAGAATAAACTGTGCTCCCTACCTTCCAGACAGACTTCCCTGCAGGTTTGGGGACCAGCAGCTATAATATTGATGTCAGTTACGTATAGTGTTACACGTTTTGTTTTTGTTGGAGTCTGTCTCTTCCATCATCGTCATCATCACTGCCTGTTTTACTATAAATATCCTATTTTGCCGTAAGTCACATAAACTATGTGCTTTGTATATGGCAATGTTTACCTCTATGAGAATCTGAGCTTTTATGTGTATGGGTGGGAAGAAGCCAGTTCAGAGTCTACAGCGAAGCCTAGAGCAGCAGCAGCTCTCTACGCTCTTCCACCCTTTCAGCAGTGGAGAATACACCTGCTCACTTATTTAGCAATAGGTACTTAAGGACATTTTTTCAAATCTTTCTGTTCTTTCTTGATCATCTTGTCTTTCCATTGGGCTGTGCCTGGCTCCCCCGTCTGTTTGCTGTTGCAGGTGTAGCTGTGCATGCTTCTCAGAGACCTCATTAAGCCCGATGAGGCACTGCTCCTGCTTAAACACATTTTCCCTTTCTTCTCGGCAGTCTGGCCTGAGACTGTCAGACCATAGGCTTGAGGTAGTTCCTTGGCACTGTGCAGTATCATCTTCTTGGGTGTTCAAAAGGGAGTATAGGCTCGACTGAGGTTTCGGGAATGCTCATTCTGCGCAGTGACTGTGCCGCTGACAGATGGGCATGTACAAAGCCTTCAGTGTTTAGGACCTTTTACTTTTGTCCTCACCGTGTGAGCACTGAGAAACCCTTTCTTCTCAAGCTAAAAAGGACAGGATGAGAAAGCCAGCGCTTTCCCAGCAGCTTGATGCTGTACCCCCAAGTGACCTTCAGGGGGAACCTTCCTGCCTGAGGAGAGCACGGTACCTTTGCATCACACGATTGCATCATCCACAGGATTTATTTATTTCTCCTCTCCTGGTCCATTCAGAGCTCTCCAAGTTCCCCTCCTCCCTCGGCGTTCCGCAGGGTCTCGAGCCCTTCACACATCTAGAAGGGAAGCATGTTTGTGCTGCTTGAAATGGTTAAATTGTTAGGCATCTCACATCGGGCGCGAAGAAGAGGCCAGCTGTAGCCCAGGTCTTCAGAAACAGGAGCAGTACATTCAAGAAACACGGCTTTCAGCCTGCTCTTAAGAGAAGAGGATTCAGGGAATCCCTCGTGGCTCATTGGTGTCACAAGGCACATTTGCTCTTCCTGAGATCTAATATAAGATGTTAAGCAGCGCTGAGTGCTGGACTCAGAAGTATTTAAGGGTCTAGTCACCTCGCCTGCCGCTTGTCTAGAGAATTAGTACCAAAGACCTCTGCAGTCCTGTCAAAACCCATGTTGATTTGGCTCTGTGGAGGGAGCTGCCAAAACGGTTAGCAAGTATTTACACAAGTCTTAGGAGGACAATCAGAGGCAAAGGCAAACCGGTGTCTTCTGCAGAGCACTTGAAAAACTGCTGCCGTCATTCTTTTCTTAGGTCCATGTATTAGTTTAGCTACATAATCAGATATCTTCTCATAGCACAGAAATTGAACAAGGAAGCCAGGTGATTCTTCTCCCTGTTTCCTTTGAAAAGGATGTAAAAGAATTTTAGTGGGACCTCTGTAAGTTCTTTGTTAGGAATAGTTTTCAAAGCTTTTGTTGAAGAGGAACCAGAAGTTCCTGGACCCTGGCTGACATTCCTTTATACCAGCCATTTTTAACAGATCGCTGTCTAAAGGGGTTATAGTATTTCAATACCTGGCTTGAAGAGTTTGTAAAGGGCAGATGACTTCTGACCTCTGTTCTGGCTGGCCATCGTGTGAAGAAGTTATAAGGTCTCAAATTGGAATAGCCCTTGAATACCCAAATGTACTGCAAAAATTAAGCAAATTTGCCACAAGATGCAGTCTGTTAATTATGCAAGTGGCCTCCTTGAGATTAAACAAAAATCAGGCTTATGGTCCTGAGGCAATTGCCTGGTTTCAGTTATACTGTTGTAAACCTGGAAAAGATTCACTGACTTCACAGAGTTACTGTCAATCTAGATCAATATAGGTGGAGTAGTCTGAGCCTCTTGTATCTTTATGTAATATGTGGACTTCAAGATACTATGTTTTTCCCTACTTTATTCTCAGGGAGCTTTAGGAGCAATGCTTGTCTGTCTTGTCTGCCTGTCGTATTAGACATGGCTGCTGTAGCAAGTGACTCAGAGCAGCAACTTTCCGTATCCCCCAGAATGACCTCAGAGGTGTCGGAGGTGATTTCTCAGCAGCATCCAGGCCACAGGTTTATGTGCATGTCATTTAAAAATCCTTTAAAACTGACAGTGCGCACAGCTTTTTTCCGTCACCAGAAGGCTCTCGTGAACAAGATGGTGCTTGTCACAGCCTGGACAGCAGGGTGGCAGTTTACAACCCTGAGCAAGCAAGGGGGAATGAGTACAGAAGCCCCATGCCAGAAAGCCAGCTTTTGGGGCAGAAAAATATGATGATAACAAATCAAAATTCAACATTCATGTTGGGAATTTTTTACCAGTACATTCCAGGGAATGTATCATAGTGAGCATCCCAGACCTTATAGTGGATGTCCCAAGCTGAAGCCCAACCTTAACCATTTAGCTGGGAGCCAGACCAGCCTGCTGAGAAAGATGGCCACCATGTGGGAGAACCTCTTGGCTTCCCCACAGACATGTCCAGCTCTTCAAAAGTGCTGTGGGATTCCTTCTTCCAAGACATCTTTGTTCCCTCTCGACCACAAGAGACTGCCCAGTGTCTTTTCACCAACTTCTCTGAGTGCTACATCTTCAAAAGCCAGGGATCTCTGTGCGCTTCACAGTTGAAATTTCTGGCCTGAAATTTGTTGCATTTAGCATCTGGAGAGCTGTGAAAATTTACTCTGTCCCCTTGCACTGGCCTTTTTGTGCTACTCTGCAAACCCTGTAGCTCAGTGTTGGAAAAGTTTTTGTAGAAAATCACTTTTAAGCTGTGCTTATTACTTTTTAACACTTCCCTTGGAAAATTATTGTTGGGTTTCTACAGAAGTCAGGCTCCTGGTCATGTCCTCTCACACTCCTGGAGGGGAATGGAGAAAGGGCCTTTCTCTCTCCTGACAGAAGCCATAACAAATTGCATCATCTTGCGGGACAGTATTTGGGAAAGGGATGCAGTTTAGCAAAACATTACTGGTGATTTTTTTTTTTTTTGGTGACAGAGCAAAATGTGGGAAGGGTCTTAGTTATATCTGGATTTTTTTTTCTATTCCTGGCTTTGCTTCCTAAGTTGTCAGTGCATTTATAAACCTGCAGGTTAGGTTTTACTCATTACTGTGGCTTCCTCGTCTGCTTTAATGATCAGTTTCGGGTGCTGAGGAGCTCCAGGGGCTCAATCCAACCACACTCACGGGCTCTCCCACCTTGAATCTCCACTTTGACGCTTCCCTTCCCCACCCCACAGAAACGTGACCAGGAATGATTTATTTGAAGCAGAAGCAGACAAGTGTCAATGTTTCTGTGGTGATGATAATCTTACCTCAGAAGAAGCATCTTGCAAGTTGTTCTGACCCCTCCGCAGCTGCTTATGGCTTTGGTGGGTGTTAGCGGGGGCTGGTGGGGATGGGGTTGCAGTGAGGCTGCACAGGGTGGGCAGGCAGAGGCATTCCAAGATGCGAGCATCCCCTCGGGGCCCCCAGGCCTCGCTGCACCAGAGTGAGCCGGCACCGTGCTTCGGTGCCCTGCCCGGGGAGCTTCCCGCACCAGCCGCAGCCCTGTTGCTCGGTGGTGTCTTGCAAAGAGACATGTTTTAGGGGTTTTTTTAATCCTTCTCATTTGTGTATGTTCCCTGCAGGGAAAGAAGAAGAAGAGGAAAAGGGATAAGCAGCCAGGAGAGACCAATGGTAAGTAAAAATAAGTCTAAATCTCTTGCTTAGTGGAACTGTGGCAATCCTGGTGTGACACTCCTAGGTATGGGGGAGGTGGGTACGAGTCTCCTGGCCTCACGGGGAGCCGGTCCCTATACTAGGCAGCCTGTTTTTTTAATGCACTCTAATTATTTACGCATTATTGCCCTTCTAAAGCTAGTAACCCAGCCATTGCATGAAAGAGCCTCTTGTGACATTAGTCAAATTTGTACGTAATAATTGCAAAGCCTTTAACCGCAGAGCCGTAGTTGTAATGCCTATGCCATCATTTATAAAGTTGTCTGCTTTTTTTGCGCATATGTGTGTGCGTGTACGTACGTATGTATGTGTTTGATATTAATTTGGGCTGTACTTGTATGTTCTGATGCATGCCTTACAGTGGTAAATCGCACCCATTTTAAATTAAGGAGGTTTGCCATTCTATATAGGAAATTAGAAATACTGCATAGGCAATCTCATAGTCAATTTTGAAGAAGCCCTGCCTTAGTTTTTTTGAAGCCTTTGTATAATTTGTTCTTTTTTTTCAGAACACAGCGAATGTTTCCTAAATCCTTGCCTTTCACTTCCTCCGATTACAGGTGCTAACGTCATTTTGAGTCATTTAAAATAGTTTATAAACTGCTTTTTAATTTTTTTCCTGCCATTATAGATTTTAACATTAAACACGTATGACATTAAGAAAAAAATACCATCCACACGTTTTGATAATATTTATTTATATATCTTTATCTATTATATGTTTGATAGTATTTTTTAATTTTGTTTTTCGTTTTTGTAACAGTTGCTATTAAAACAGTAATACAGTAAAAATAACGCAAGAGTTGTACTAACTGTGCAAATTGAATATGCAGTATTTCTTTAAAGAGACTGATAAAGAATGGAAGCAAGTCAGTAATGAACCTCCTTAATCTAATGGCATTTTTCATGGCTCCCACTAAGTCTTCTCACATTAGCATGCATATGCATTTTTTTATTATTATTTTAGTTTTGGATTTTTTTTTTCTTTCTGCTCAAATCTATTCACTGCAATTCACTAGCTGTACTAACTCAGCACCTTGCCATGCTTTACGTTTTATTTTCTGGCTGATACTAACATACTCATTCCGCAATCTACTTATTCTTATCCATTCTTTTAAATATAAATTAATAAAAACAAATAAATTGAATGTTATTCCAAAAGCTGCATTATCCCAAGAGATATAATTTCCTTTTTTTTTTTTTTTTTTCCTCTCTTATTTTTATTTGTATCTGAGTTGAAGAAAAAAGCATGTTCAGGATCTAACTTCCATACTCAGCTTCTTTTCTTCCTTTCCCCCCTCAAAAAAGAGAATAAAAAACCCCAGCCCAAATAAATCTTGCCTGAAACATCCTGCTAGACCAGCCACAATGACTTTCCTCTACCTGCTCTTTTAAAAGGGAAAGAAACAGTCCTTTATAAAGGGATACTGCAGCTTTAATTGCAACAGCTAATCTCAAGAGTTGAATAAAAATGTGATTATCACTTTTTTTTTAACTTTTAAATCAAAAGTCAATATTTTGCAATTAATAATGAGGACATTGATTTTTATTCCCTTTTTTATTTTTATTTTTTCCTTATTTTTATCTTTCTCTTTTTTCTCCCCTTTTCTCTCTTCCTCTCTCTCTCTCCCCCCCTCTCCCCTTTCCTCTTTTTCCTCTCTCCCTTTTCTGCTCGCTTTTCTTGAACTCATTCAGACCTGAGCGCTCCTAAGAAATGCCGAGCGCGCTTTGGCCTTGATCAACAGAATAACTGGTGCGGCCCCTGCAGGTGTGTATAGTTTTCCCAGACTCGCTATGGCTGATTTGCAGCTGGTTTATTTGGTACTTTCCCCTTTTTTTTCCTGCCTTGTTGCTTTGTAGCTCTGTGTTGTGATCTAGAAGACACAAGGGAGTGGGACACTGCCATGAGTTATCATCTCTCTGAAAGGGTTTTGCTTTTTTTTTTTCATTGTTGGTCTTTTTTTTTTTTGCCTTCCTCTTTGCTGCTGCTAGCCAAAAATCCACTGTAAAACAGCATCAGCCTTAAGCCCATCTGATCCGTGGCTCAACCACGCTCCTGCCCTCCAAGCCTCCACCCAAGGAAAGTCGCTCCCAAAGCCCTTCATAACACGGCCTTGAGCGTGGTACCGACACCGGACAGACACACGGCCGTGTCAGAGATTTTTTTTTCTTGTTTTCATTTGGCTCATTGTGAAAGTCCTGTTTTCCTTCCTGCCCTTGGTACGAGGGGAGATTACCAAATAAAACTAAGGTGATTGAAAGCTAAACGTAGCTGTAGCTAAGATGACGCAGTCCAAATGAGCTCTATCCACCATTGTGTTGTATTTTTTGTGTTTACCTTATGCTAACAGATGCAAATACTCCAAAGAAGTGTCGGGCATTGTTCGGGCTTGACCGACAGAGTTTATGGTGCAAACCATGCAGGTATAATACTACCCATTAGGCCTTTGGGGAAATAAAAGCAATCTGTCCTCTTAGTGCATTTGTGTGATTTTATTTTTTTAATCTTTTTTCCCCACTCCCCACCTTTCTCTCTCCCACAGCATCAATTGCTAATAATCTTTGATCTTTGGAATTTCTTGCTAATTTAATGCCATTTTCTCTCTTTCTTTACCAATAACCTCTCCATGGTGGTAGAACTGGGAACAAGAAAACATCAAGTCCTTAAAGCTGGCAGTTTTTTCGCATTTTTATTATTTTTTTTCAGATTGTCAGCAAAATGAATGTTTAGCTGGACATCTATATTTTGTCTTTCATTTGGTTCTATGTCTGCTGCCTCCAAAGGCTTTTTAAAAAGGTTCTGGGATCTGCAGCACAAGTACGTTTCTCATTAGTAGAGATGTAAAAGCCAGTGTTTGCAGCTTATATTGTACTCATTTTTTTGGTGTTATCTGCAAAATAAAATAGCTACCTGTAGGCTTCTGTGCCTCAGTAAGGTTTATGTAGATACCAGTTTTTTAAATGGTGTGATGTCTTTTTTTTTCTGATTCTGAAAATACGTTTTTTCCTAAATTTTATCCCGACAAGTGAGCTGCAAATGCCTGAACTCTAGATAAAACTAATTATAACTTTAGTAGCACAGTTTCCAGCATTAAAAGGAGATGAAAAACATCAGAGAGCCCAAATTTCAACAGCCCATGTTCTACTGGAGTTTAATTCCATGTATAACTCAGTACGTACTTCTTTCTTGGTGGAGGGATACCGAGTAGTTCTTTTCTCATTCCTTTTTCCTTATATGATCGCATTTGGTTAAATTTGTTGTTTCTTTGTTCTGATACAAGCAGTCTTTGAATTTGGAATATTATGATGGTAGGTATTTCAACCCAAACCACACTCTGTGTGTAGTGATTCCTCTCCCACATTTTCCCCTCTTACTCATGCCAGTCCCATGTGCTCCATCTCATTTAGAATGTAGATCAGACGTCCATCGTATTTTGTGTATGCACGCAGTCTTGTTTGTGCTTAGTGTCGAGGAACACACGGATCGAGGGTGGTGTTGTATGTCAAAAATACCAGCTAAGGCACCAGAAGTGTCTTCAACAGATTGCATATTGTCCCATTCAAGGCATTCTAGTACCAGGTATTGGGGTCTTAAATACCAGGACCAGTATGTATGTTAGACAAGCTTTGAAAGCAGCAGTTGCTTAAAGCTTAAAGGAAGAAGAGTTCAGTCCACAAGAGCTGGGTAGCCACTTTACTCTGCCGGGAGGCTCGAGTCTCATGCTAGCCAAAGACTCGAATGCTGTGTTTAATTAGGCTTTATTCTGTCGTTAGTTCACTACACACTATCAGCAGATATTTGTGTAGTCTAGAGATAGAGCATTTGAAACATGTCAGGCTCTGTATGCCAAGTACCAGGACGGGGGGCACATCATGTTTGTGTTGCTTTATCTTTCCCTAGCTGCTTAAGTAAACAGCATACTTTTAAAACTACATTTTATCAGCAAGGGGACTTTTCATTCGGTCTGTACAGTGCTTAGGTTACATGTGAAGCATGTTTATGCTCTCTTAACTTAGGCCAGATTTTGGTCAGAAATCTTCAGCACATCAGAGACGTCAGTGGTGTAGCTGATAGCTTTAGGCTTACTGATCTAGAGTCAGCTGCTTTTCTTTTTTTTTTTTTTTCTTTAAATTGCATGGAGGCATTTTATCACTAAATATTATAGCATTTCTCTCCTAGTTCTGGTCCTAACCATTGTAACATTGCATTTGCTAGCATGGTAGCATTTTGTAGCGCATCTTAGGTAGATGCTAAAGATGTGCAGTTTGCTACTACAATAGAAACTGAGACATTTTTGCTCACAGCAACTGAATAAACCCATGTCATCCTCTGTGGCCTTCACTCATGGCAATTGCAGCACTACAGCTTTCCCGATGCTGTCCTGGGCCTAGTTTCAAGAGCAGCACAAGCAGGGCCAGGTCTGTTGGTGTTTGCCAGACTGATGCAGCAGTTGACGCTTTCAGAGCGACACACAAGTGAATAATCCTCACTGGTGCCTCCGAGGGGCAATATGTAGTAGTATTGTTACCACTTTTAAGAGAGCAGAACTGAGGCACAAAGAGCTCCTTGGATGCTTACTTATTCCCCTTCACCAGTGTTGCCTGGTGCTGTTCACTTCTGGTAAAATTTGGCTTGCAAGGTTTGGGTTTTTACCAACTCTGCGTTCTGTCCCACCTAGCCATGACATGTACATGACCACGGATAACATGGTGGGAACGGTACAGGCTGGAGAAATGTCCCCCCCTTGAGCCATCGTGATTTAAGTAAATGGCTTTTCAGACTGAAAGTGGCCACACTATTAAAGAGTTTAATATACAACAGAAGCAGAGGAAGCAATCTGCTCCCTTTATCCTAGTCAAAGGAAAATTACTTCATACCGGTAGCATACCGGTGGGTTTAGTTTTTAAAAGGTTGTTAACTCTGCACGCTCAAAAAGTCAGGTAGACCTGGTTTAAGTCTGCTTTGCCATGGGAACACTTCCTTTCAGGCCACAGAACTTAAATAGTATTTTTAAAATAATTTTGAATTTTTGACATACTAGATTCAAACTGCCTCCAGTGAAATAATTAACTGCCTCGTAGGTTCGGAGCAATCCAGTCAAATGGCTTCGGGACCACCGTCAATGAGGCAGGCAGAGCTTGGGCCTCTGCTTGCAAATTATTTTAATCTGGGGAAGGGGGGGAGCCTTGCAGTCTCCAAATTGTGAAAACCCACCTTTCCACACAGGTAATGTCAGTGAGCTTTTTGAAGCATCACTGTTCTGCTTTGCCAGTGGAGCTGTGCGGAAGGTCCAAGCGTGAACTGTGGCCCTGGTAGCGTTGCACAGCTGAAGCTAGGAAGTGATGGGACAGAGGAGAGGGGAGGGTAGAAAGAGCAGCAGAGTTGTCCTTAGCCAAGAGCCAGAGGCTTCCCGTGTTGTTTGTGGACGGTAGAAGAATTAACAGGTTCTGTTTTGAGCCCACCAAATTAATTTTTTTTTCTGTCTTTTAACGTTGCTCTAATAAAGCATGGTTTACAGCCTTCACTTGCTGTCTTCTATTTTTCTTCCCTTCTTTCTTTTTAACATTTAAGTTGCATGGTTGTCTTTAGTTTTTAGCATGTATTGATCTGCAGGCTAACGTGGTTAAAACTCTAATAGCCCTAACCCCTTACCTTGCCATGTGGAACGTGGAGCAGAACCTGAGAGCAGAGCCTGAGTCTCTGGAGGAAGGGATGTCACAGCACTGGTCCCTCACTGAAGCTGGTGGAAAGATGGGGTGCCAGGGTTGCTGTTCCCTTCCTGGCTATGGGAGATGATACCTTTTAACTCCAGGATCAAGCTGGTTAGATCTCCCCTGCAGTCGAGAGACATCTTTCCCCGTTGCCTAGACAGCAGACCTTGGTTTGACCCAAGTCAGACGCAGTTGCCGTACATGGGGGAGAGCACTGACGACCAGCAGTGGAGCTGGGGCGCCTACGCGAGCAGAGAACGTCACCCAGCGACGTTCAGCTGCTGTGCTACGCTCGTCGCTTCCTCTGATGAAGTTGCTGAGCTAGGGCAAGTTATCCACTGGAGGGGGAGAGCAACCTACTCCTTCATGTTGGGGGCTTTGTGCAGCTTAGCTGAGCGTCCAGAGTTTTCGTGGCAGAGCTGCTCTAGACAGACATCTCATGTGTAACAGTGGTTCAGCACTTCCCATGGAAAGTGTGCTTGTGAATAGGAGGGCTGGAGAGCCATCATTATTAGGGTCAAGGTGGCCACTGAATGTCATTCTGCCAGATGCCATGGTTGTTTGCCTCATTATTTCTGTCCTGCTACTAGAATTGTCTTGCATATACTTGGCAAGAGAGATGGTGTGAAACTCATCTGTTTTCATTGCTCCTTTACATTATTAAGTGGACAGAGGGAGGAGAAAAGATCTCTGTCGGGTCACTTATTTATTTGAAGATGAGCGGCTCTTGCAAGACTCTCGTATTCCCTGGTGTGAAATAAGCTCCCCATTTCCCCTTCACCTTTGTACCTGTCGTCGTGCTCTTCATCTACTGAAATTGGATCCCACTCTGGAGTTAACATGGATGGCCTCTCAGAGGAAAATTCCCCAAAATGCAGACGAGCAGCTTCCCAAATCTACCACTCTCCCTTAAAACAAAAAGTAAAACTGAGTCGATTTAAAGCCACAACCTGCAGGCCATACAACCAGTTATTCTTGTTATTTTGGATCATACTCTGTATGCTGTTCTTTTCCTGATTTTTCTTCTGTTTGCTTTCTTTGTTTGTTTTGATTTTATTTCCCCTCTCTCTCATTCTCTCTACTATATATCCCTCCTGTATCACTCTGATGTTTCTGGATTTGGTGTGGTTCTTAACAGACAAGAAAGCAATGAGCAGTAGTTTGCAGCCCTCCTTGCCTCCCAAGGGCAGTGCATCGTTAAGACATGACAGCTGATGCAGGTGTAGAGATAGCCCCGTTGAGTTGGACAGCGTTATGGGACATCTTGAGACACCACCAACTACCCAGAGCTTTTATTTTATACGGATTAAGTTTGGGGTTGTTTTTTCCCTGGAGGAATGTTGAGTTTGTAGATTAGCACAGTGGGCTCCAAAAACATCTTATCTGATTTTCTGATTATTAAAGTAACTAAGGAAAGGAGGCGGCCTGAAGGTGAGGGGGGTGAAGAGACCTTTCCAAATCTGTTAGCGGAGGGGAGGTTCCCGAGCGGGCTCAGTGCCGAGGACACCCTGCCAGACCCCCAGGACGGCGCATGGGGCCGGGGTGCCGCCCGTGCAGAGCCCAGAGTAGCTAATGGACGGCTCTTTGCTTTAGATAACTGTCTCCATCAGCGTCTCTGCCCTTTATTCACAGATAACTCTCTCCCTGTTTCTAGGAGAAAAAAAAAGTGCGTTCGCTACATACAAGGTGAAGGCAGCTGCGTCAGCCCACCCTCTTCAGATGGAAGCTTACTAGACTCTCCTCCGTCCTCACCCGCCATGCTCGCCTCCCCCTCCAGAGACTCGAAACCACAGACTGAACAAACGCAACCCCTCTCGCTCTCATTGAAGCCCGACCCGCTGGCGCACCTGGTCATGATGCCGCCGCCATCCTCGCTCGTCCTCGCCGAGAGCGCTGCGAGCAAGCCCGGCGCCCTGCCTGCCGCCAGCTGCCCCAACGGGGCCCTGGACCACCCGCCGGCCGCCCTCCCGCCGGCCGCCGCCGCCGCCGCATCCCTAGCACAGCCCTCGACGTCCTCCTTGCATTCCCACAGCTCGCTGGCGGGGACACAGCCCCAGCCGCTCTCCCTTGTAACCAAGTCCTTAGAATAGCTTTAGCCTCGTTAGCCCTTTCGGTTTCCTTCGGAGGGATTGAATTCTGTTGGGATTTGGGGTTTGTTTTGGGTTTTTTTTTTTTCTTTTTCTTTAATTTTTTTTTTCCTTCTCCTCCTCCTCGTCGTCCGCTGTTCGTTGTCGTTTCTCGGTTTTGTTTTTAATTCGTGCCACGTGGCTACATTAGTTGATGTTTTATCGAGTTCATTGGTCAATATTTGACCCATTCTTATTTCAATTTCTCCTTTTTAAATATGTAGATGAGAAAAGCCTCATGATTCTGCCAAAATTTTTATCAACAGCTGTTTAAAGTCTTTGTAGCGTTTAAAAAATATATATATATACATAATTGTTATGTAGTTCCAATAGCTTAGTTTTAAAGACTGATTTTAAAAATTAAAAAAAAAAAAAAGAAGCAATTTTGAAGCAGCCCTTGCCGGAGGCATTGGTTCTTTATTATTTGTATTAAATACGAGCTTGCGAACCAATCATTTTACATCTGGTTTTTAAACCTTTAAGGGCACAACGAATGCAGTGCCGCTACTACTTCTTTTTTTTTTCTTCCTTGTGTGAAACAACCTTTATTGTGATGTTACTTGTTATTGTTTAAATGTACAGAAACAAAGGGTTAAAAAAAATGTGTTAATATACCTTGTTCCATGGTGTTGTTCTTTTGGGGGAGGGAACGCTACTCAACAATTAAAAGTATCA
Organism: Phalacrocorax carbo; assembly: GCF_963921805.1. NCBI lineage: Eukaryota > Metazoa > Chordata > Aves > Suliformes > Phalacrocoracidae > Phalacrocorax > Phalacrocorax carbo. The sequence goes on from NC_087524.1 coordinate 13,385,024, forward strand.
CAACGCTATTGGACCAGTAGTATTTATTGCTTTAGAAATTGCTTGTTGTATCTGTATGTTGTCCCTTTTTAAATGTTTTTTTTTTCTTCTTTTTTTCTTGAAGCATTGTATAAAGGTTTTTTTTTTTCCCTTAGTGTAAGCATCTTATATATAACAACTCATTTGTACAAGGTTTTTAAGTTTATATATAAATGTGTATATATATATTTTTTTCTGGGATTTTTGTTTTTGATTTCCTTTTGTGATTTTTTTGGTTTTGTGCTCTATGAAACACAGTTGCCACCAAATGGACATTCGCAGATGCATTTTTTCAAGGATCAATAGTGTAAAAAAAATTGCTTTAAAAGCCATTACACATAAAAAGACTTGAAAATTTAGCAAGGGAATTTTTAGCAACGCTGTTTGTAAAACAGCAAGGTCCAAGTGTCTCCCGTTCAGAACTGCAGCTGAATCCCCTGCGACATTAGGACTGTAGGCTGTGTGCAAAATTTTTATGTGCCAAAATTCTCAGTGACTTTTAACTTTCTCCCGACAACTTTTTTTTTTTTTTTTTAATGCTGTAATTTTTTTGTTCATCATGTTTTGCTGTGATGTTACATAGGTAGATATGTATGTAGTTTTAATGTCACCTATAACAGACGTGTTTGGTAGCAGATTGTCCGGAAAGCATTTAAAATGAAGAGGTATAAACCCTTAAGGGCCAAATTCTGTATATTAGATTATTCATAAGAGGAAAATCAGACTGCCACTTTTATGTACACTTACTACATACAGGTAGGTAGCAAACTTAAAACAAAAAAAAAAACTAGGCATGTTGATGTTGCAAAAAACGCTGTATAAAGCTGAAAAATTGTTCATCTGTTCATTCAGTGCCATTGTAGTTGACATGAAGCGATTGTAAAACTGTCTCAGATTTTTCTCTGGTTTATTAAGATGCTAACTATAACATTTTTTGTGAATACTTTGAATGTTTCCTAACAGTTGTGATGTTACTGTTCCGTTTTATGCTCTTATTCCGATTTTCATTTTTAATGGTTTGGAAGCCATTTTTTGTAATGAATAAATGTTCATGCTGTACAGTATCTGTAGCATGCAGTTCTGGATTAATAAAAGCAACTTAGTATGTGCAGAGAATGACTTGTTAACTCATTTATGCGTTGACTGCATTTCACTCTGGCCAAAAAGATTTACAGCCTGAGTGGAAAACTTCCTTGAAAAAAATTTTGTGAAAATCGTGCAACTTGCAGCCAGCTCTAGTCGTGAGAAATCCTCAGTTTCCTTCAGCTTCCTGTGCTGCCGCCTGCTTAAATGCGTTTTGCAGTAGCCCTCTCCCTGCTCAGCAAGCTTTTGTTTTAAGAGTTGAAAATTTTTTAAAGCAAAAATGGAACGTGAGTTGGCGAAAGACAAATAGCATGTGAGCTAAAGTAATGCCATCCCTCTGTGTGAAGTGATCCTGACTGGGGGACAGGGGACCAGGGCTGATGATACCTTTAGCTTTAAAACATTTTTGTTCAACCTGGTGATCCCACAGCACGAGGCTGATGCACTGTAGCGGTCCCACAGGAGAGCTTAGATAGTCCTAATTAGTCAGAGTCCTTGTGCCGGCCTTAGGGTTTATCTCCTGGGTAGATTTGAGGCCATTTTTACATATATATGTTTGTTTGTTTGTTTGTTTGCTTTTGAATGCAGTGAGCCCTTGCAGCACAGCCTGCTCCCAGCGCTGAGCATCCACCTGATGCAGCAGTGCCTGCAGATGCTGCAGAATGAGAGTGAGCTCACATGCAAGAATTTTTATTAAATGGTTGCTTTGGGTCTTTTAAACTCAGTCGGGATTTAAGCTTCATAATTTCCAGGATTCTCTCAGAAAGCGGATGTCACCATAGCCCCAGTCATCTTGGAAAATCTCCGCCATAGCAATTTCTACATTGGCACTTGAGGACAATCAAATGCAAAGGTCCCGGAGCAGGCTTGTTTCCTGCCAGCGTGCCAGTGTGTTGCTCAGGTAATGCACTTCTCTTCAGTCGGTCTTGTTGGACTCTGCGGGAAGGGTAAGTATTCTTCCACGTACAGGTAAACAGGTGAAGTGACTTTTTGCAGAGACCTGGGAATGGGGCCATTTCAGGAAGCCCGTTCCCGGGGGCGAGACCGTGCTCTCCCTCGCTGCGGGGGTCCAATAAAACCGAAACTGGCTGCAAAGCAGTTGTTGGCTGAAGAAGGAATTTGTTTTGTAGAGGGGCTGGGAGGTACTGGGTGAAGTACTAAATAATGTTTAAACAGAATATATAGTACTTGAAATTGCTACCAATTTTTAAATTACTAGTTTACAAGCCAGAGACTTTTTTGTTTCAAAAGTGTTAATACATGAGTATTATACATGAGTATTGCTTCATATTTCCTATTAGAAGGATTACATCCGGTGAATTTTTTACCAAGCTCCATTTTTCTCTCTTGGTCCAAGGCCTGATGCTGTTTCTGTTGTGGTCTAGCACAGTGCTCCCCTTGACTTGAGCAGAACATGTCCCTTGTCACCCGTGACAGGCATGTGGGCAGGCAGGTGGGACGGGACTCTGCGATGAGGAAGAGGGTGTTGCTGCGAAGCCTTTGGGGAAGATGCCAAATCTTGCTGTTGTTGGTAGCCTGCAAATTGAATGCAATGCTCAAATTACTCTCCTGCTATTTAAGGTTTCTAGGGAGTTTTTTTTTCTTTATCCTAAACTTTTTGACTCTTGCTAGAGCATGGCCATCCATCAGCCAGACACATGTACTGCATCTCTACTGGGGATAGCTGCTCTCTTCTAATGTAAAACATAGTGCTCCAGGGAGATCTTTGAATGCCGTGATTCAAAGGAGACACCATCAAGGTATGATTCATATAGCCAGGAAAATAGCGTGTTCTTTGCTCGCTGCTTTATTAGCAAGCCTTTGGAAAGCAGAGTCCAAAAACACTGTTCCTGAACAAATTGGTTTTCCCTCTGTGCGCACGGTGAGAGAGGCACGTGTTTGAAAGATAGGTTGAACAGAGCTTGTGAGTGGTGGATAGCTCGTGCAGGGAACTCTAGTTTGTTGTGGAAAACAATTGCTTACTCCTCAGAAAGCAATGGCTTGGTTTTCATGTAGGTTGTGCATTGACTGTGTCCCTTGATGAGCTTATGCCTTCAGATTTGCTTCCAGATTCCCTTTGCTCATAGGGCCTGAGCTGGGTCACGGCTCCTAGGAGAAAATTACTGTTTTTTATATATACTCCCTTTGTGCCCAGGAGTCACAGCCAAGGACCCCACTGGATGAAGTACACTGGAAATGTGTTGGAAAGACAGCCCTTCCCGTACACTGTAGGTGTAAAATAGGGTGACCAACTGGCTACGGGGGTATGGCCTGATCACCCTGTTCACTCCCAGATCCGTGCAAGTGAGGGCAACCCCCAGAGCAGGGTGGTGACAAACTGGCACGCTCTGTCCTTGTGTGGGGCAGCCATGGGACAGCATGGGGCCCTATGTACGGTGGGTAATTCACTGCAGCTATTGCTTCCATCTGTTTTTATGGGATAAGGCAAAGCAGCAAGTCAGTGTATTGCATGTTCAGGAGACATTTACTTTCCATTAGTTTTGTAAATCTCATTTTTCACTTAGTGTATGGAATTTTAAAAAGTTTAAGCAATTGCTGACTCAATAAAGCAGTGCCACATGGCTTTAAGCTTTGCTTAAAGGAAAAAAAGGAAGCGAAAGGCAGGAAAAAAGAGCATCTTTAGAGTCCTGTTCATTTCATTAGACCATAAAAAGATGCAAAGAGAATTCACAGTAAAATAGTTGCATGGGCCATTGCAACAATCATGCAAGCAAACAGTAATAATAAAAATGAATATGTGTGAAAGTGCTGCCCAGCTATGTCTGGCATACACGCAGGAATTCCTTACCACCTAAGACTCTGGGTAAAGATTTTGGATGCTGTTTTGGGAAAGATGTCCAGCTGAAGACTAAATTCAATACAGGAGCAATATTGAGCTTCAGTGGTCTTTGTTGGGCAGGAAGGCTAAAGCTCTTGGAGCCTTAAATCTATGAATATGCAAATGTGCTCAGAGATTATAGCAATTACTATATTATAAAAAAGGGTAGTCAGGTACTTTGGCATTCATTTTAAGATGTTCTTGGAAAACATCTTGAGACTTAAGACAGATCAGCTACAACTGAATGCATCCCAATGGCCCATCATTGTCAATAATGTCACCAGCCCATTTTAAGGGCTCCCTGAGGACAGGAGTCTGCCAACCCCCTGAGCTGATTTCCTTCAGGGATCAATCCAAAATATTCGCTAATGACTTGCATCCATGTTCTAGGAGTTGCTCTTTTTCTGAGGTTGAAAATCCATTTAATTTGGGGCAGGGGGGTGTTAGCCTGGACCTCTAAGGCAGTGGAGATCATGAAGTCATGCTGTCCGTCCATCTGTTTGTCCCTCTCCTGATAACTCTTGTATCCTCTGGCATTTTGGACCAGACTTGACAGCGGCAGTCAAACTCTTGGAGATAATAAAGTCCCTGTGAGTTCCAGGGAAATCTCTACCGACACTGAGAAGAGAGGCTTTCCAGATCCACTGCTGAAGAAAAGGCAGGGAGAGCTCAGCTGTTATCCATTCTCTCTGGCAGCATCCAGATGGCCAATTATCACACGTCTACTTCTGGACCAGCATCTGTGCTCTCCTGCCCAGCTGGCAGGCCAAGAAGATTACGTAGGAGACATGGAGAGCACTGGGGTGTTGGAGGGAACAAGGGACATGGGAGAGAGTTAAGGGTATAGCGAAAACTGGAAATATTGCAGCTGCAATATGTAATATTATGTAAGATTGCAGCAAGGAAGCAAGGGGAGGGGAAGGACGATGGGGAGACAGGAGACACAGCTGCAGGACACCAGGCCTTGCTAATGTTACTGCTCACAGAGCAATGCTGCTCTGAAAGAGTAGACGCTGTGGTGTTACCAGCTCCTTGGCTCCTTCTTTCTCATGTGCCTGCACCCGCTCACCAAGGAGAAGCAGAGCCCTGCTTGGGAGGTACCCGCCGGCAGGGGCTCTGCCCAGGCAGGCCGTGATGCCCTGGTCGCGCCCCCCCACCAGAAAGTCTGCAGGGTGGGAAAGGCTCAGGGTGTTTTCACAGACCTGTAGCATGGTGAGGAACAGAGTTGGGTGTGGATAGCAAGAAGGTTTTGTTGTGTTTGGGGTTTTTTTCCCCCCAAAAAGAGAAAAAACGTTGTTATCTTACTTGCAAACAAGCCCATTTGTAGTAGCTGGTTCCCAGGCATTAGAGAACACCCTGGTTTTAATCTTCCTCAGAAAATGTCTCCTTTACTCCCTTATTTTGTGTTCCCCTTTGAATATGTTGCTGGAGTATTTTTGGATCTAACTATATCTTTTTAATCTGTTCCCCCCACCCCTTCTCAGCCCCCGCTGCCTCCCTGCCTGCTCCTCCTTCAAACTTATATAATGGCACATTATACAAAATAGCTAAGCAGGTGGTATTTTTAAAGACAGTGAGTGAGCATTTTTTTGGCCTAAATTTGGAATGAAACAGATGGATTTTAAGACTCTGCTTTTCTATGAATAGTAACCGTTGTTCTCCACTGCCTTAAACACCAATTTCAAGACCACCTCCAGCAACCAATCAGCACTCCGTTATTTAATTATAACAAAATTCTTAGCTCTGTCTGCTGCTGCATGGGCAAGTGGGGGGCACTGGATCAACTTCTGGAGCCAGGCAGACTTGCCAACAATAATTTTCCTTTTCCCACAGGGCCGAGGGGGCCTGGAGCGGGTTCCAAGTTCCTCCTAAACTGGCTGTTCAGTTTGGGCTCCCTGACAGAGTGCTTGAAAAGGGTTATAGAAAGGCAGATAAATGCACTTCTTGTTGCAAGCTTCCCTGACAAGCCAGGCCTCCAGAACAGTGATCTCATTCCTGCCTCATTATTAGTGGTGCCAGATTTTTTCCATTAACAGGTAATTGAGTCGAAACTAAAATAAGCAAAGTTTGTTTTATCCAATGCATTTTCTTGCTTGCTTGTGAAAGAAAAACACTTTAGAGAGGAATTTGCTTTTAATGTTCATGGAAATGTATTTACATCTTAGAGATTCCTCTCTGCTGTAGTGTAATTAACCTGACTGGTCTTTTTGTTATTGTTGTTTTGAGTTTTAAAGCAAAGACATTGGCAAGGCTTAACTCTTTTTTTTTTTAATGGTTTGGATTCCCTGGGACCAGTGGGGTTGAAATCACCCTTTCTGTGCACGGCCACACGTGTTATTCTGCCCCCGTGTGTGTGTTCACATTGTGTGATTGACTTCACCCATGGCCCCAGAGAGGAAGCAGGAGCAGGACCCCAACAGGACGATGCTGTGCACCACTTCCAGGCTCACGGTAAACTTTGCCTTCCAGAGGGGCTGCAGGGACACTGTTGGGACCAGTCTGTGTCTTCTCTCCTGATCGAACAGGAAAACGAAGTGGCTGCCTGCAAAATGCTCATGGTCTTGCTGAAGATTGTTTCTAATCCATGTGGTTATGAAGGCAGAAGGGACAAGTGTAAAATCTGGGCTACGCGTGCTTCTGCTGAGACAACGTTGCTTGTAGAGGAGGAGAGAAACTTTCTACCTGTCGGGTGTGTCTGCGCACAGGGATTGCCAAGCCATCTGCCTCCAAGCCAAGGAAGTGCCAGCGCCAAGAAAACCTGAGCAGCTCCTCAGCCCGCGGCTTCAGGCTTCCCTGTGCAGCCACCGGGTCACCTCCTCCCCCTTGGCTGCAGAAGAGCCAGCCCTGCCCTGGGGAAAAGGCAAAGGCCTCAAGAACAGCATGTGAAATGCTGCAAGCCCTTGGGGACAAGCATGTCCTGCAGAGAAATTCCTACCAATGTGGATGTCATCCCATTTTTTGAGGCATCTCCCTCATGCCTCCTAATCCTCTGGTGCTGGGCTGCCTTGGGGGTCTCTGGGCCACCCTACTCATCAAGCAGTGAATTCCCTTCAAAATTCACAGGACTGATGCCCAGAAGCATGGCTATTTTCTGACCTAGCTTGGGTGTCTGAGACAGTTGCTTCTGGAGTCAGTTCTGTCCTTACCACTAGGCAAAGCAGGCGCCTCTTGTGCTCATCCCCTGACCCATGACCTGAAGTAAGCAAAACCTGCAGAGACTTTGCCTCATTTCAGCTACTAGTTTACGAGGAAACAGTTGACGATGCTGAAGAACAGACAAGTTTCATGTTTGTGAATTTGGGCTATTCATGGAGGTAGGCTCCTGCCTACTTTACCCTTGTGAATGAGGCCATGTCCACCAGTGATGCCTGGCACTTGAGCACTTTGCCCGTAAACTGACATTCTTCTATCAACTGTGTTTCTGTGTAACCTCCTCTCCAGCCCTTTGCAAAGGAGCAAAGAGATGGGAGCGTCACCGATGGGCTGGTAGCCCTGGACAGAGGCGGGGGAGGTTGAGGGTGCTGAGTGTGGGCTGCGGGATGGGGACCACAGCATGCCCCGCTGCAGCTGAGACCCCGTAGCGGGGCAGGGGAAACGGGTGGTGGCAGAAGTGCTGAGCATGGCAGCGGTGCCTGCCTGCTGTGTGCCGGCTCAGCCTCACATCCCCTGGGTTCTGAGAGGCCAATTACCAATTCACAGAGCCTGTTTCAGCACAGACAGGACCTTCAAAGAGTTGGGAGCCTTTCTGGTTTTGTTTTCTTTTTTTTTTTCCTTATGCCCTCCTCAAAAAATAAAAGCAGAAAGACCCATACTTTAAGGTCAAGTACATAATTGTTTCTAACAGGAATTTCACACATTGTCTCTTCCTCTGGGCAGGTATTGCTGGGTCAATTACCCTGACTACCCGATGACAGACTCGAGACACTATAACCCCGATCTGCACTTGAACACATCCTCTCTAAAATAGAATTCAAAGGGCTTTTTGCTTTGTTTTGTTTAATCACACAACTTCTGGGGGTTTTCTGGTTAAAGAATTTAGCTGGCTTTCATATCGTGCAGTTCTGATGCTGAGACTTGTCTGGCAGTAAAGCTGTAGGAGAAATCAGACAGGTGACATGGGAGCCGTCATCCTGCAATAGCCCTTGTCTGGGCTGAGGTGGAGGGTCCATGTAGGAAAGATATACTGTGGATGAAGGAGCATACCAGAAAATGCCTGTTAATGGCTGAAACAAAACAAGATGCCCTAATTACATTCCTAGCAGTCTGGAATATGCATTAACCAAGTCCCTCAGGTTACCTAGCTCTAAAAGGGCTGTAAAAAAGATGTTGTCATGAGGCATGCTTGCTTGCACAGCTCTTACTCTCTGTAATGAGACCTGCACAGCAAAATCAGGGTTGCCGCAATGGCAGGAGATGAAATTCCTTCTCCAGTCGCTCATTCCAACATATGTGCTTCTTGCTGGACTTTCAGGGGTACTCCTTGTCGTACCAATGATGTGTTTTAATTCCCTGTTTACTGCATGAATTTGGCTGAAGCAGCCAAGTGGCTTGCTTTTATGAACTTCTCTTCTGTGTCATGAAGGGTGACAAACAACTGAGATTAGTGAAAAACCATTGAACAAAGTGGCTTCACCTCATATTGTTTCATTATAAGAGATTATCTTTTTCTTTCTCCCATGCTCTTTAAATTTTTAAGTGAACTTAAATTAAAAGACATCACTCTGCTGTAGGCAGTAATCAGATAGGAAAGATTTGCCCTCTACAAACCTGTTTGCTCATTACAGCTAGAGACTACCTGCAGCATGGACAACAACAGTACAGACCCCTCTGAACTCAGCTCTTTCTTCAGGCTACTCTGCCCTGGATGAATGAGCTGAGGGATGCGACAGTCGCATTGCCTCCTTCTTCCTTCAAATCCCTTCTGTTCCATTCACACTGTACACAGTGTTCATCACTGTTGCATCTCAGCACCTCAGGTTCATTCCAAGAGCCACCAGGTTTACCTTGTGTCCTGCATTTCACAGGAATGTCATAGTAGCGTCATCTCCAATTCACATGTTCATAAGCTGATCCAAAAGGCCATTTTTGGGTTGAGTTTCACCTTTGCGGAATATTTGATATGTGTTTCAACAAAAGTGTCTATTAGCAGTGAATATAATGGTTAGACAAACTGCTTCAAGTCAGCTGAGACCAGTCACAAGATCTGGCCTAGCAGAGCAGACCTAGTAATGTGGAAGAGGGTATGAGGACTGATTGCACAATATCAATAACTTCAATATCCTCACAGGTTCAGTCAAGACCTTCTACTCGGGTATTAGTATCTTTGTACTTTGTACTGACTTGCAGCTCTTCTCTTCTCTGGGATGACATGTCCAAGATTTCCAATGGGAACTCATGGCCTTCGGTGTCCCATTGGATGAAGGAAGCTTGTTCCCAGCAAGAACTGGATTCCTTTCATTCCAGGGGGGAAAGAAATCTGTGTAAAATGTCTCAACCTCAACTCTGAAACTGAAGCCATAACATCAGTATCTACAACTGAAAAATCTACAGTGATCTTAATTTAACTTAATCCATGAGATGATACATTTAACACACCTTTTGTACTATGTAAAATAACAATATTTTTCATGTTAGAGAAGGCAAAATGAACAGGAGTATAAATATTTCTATACGTTAGCTGTTAGTTACATTTAAATATGCTCAAGTTTCACTGTTTCATATAGGTCTTTGGATTTGGTCCAACCTGAAGATCATATTTACCCAAACTTAAATATTTGGGGGGGATTTTTTTTCCTAATATACCTGTCTTTTTTAGTGGTGATGTTGTTCTGGCTAGTTTTCTTTACCCTAACAGAGGTGACTCCGCAGCACATTTCTTTTGACAAAAACACACAAAACCAACACGGATCAGTTAACACAGATGACATCTTTAAACTTGAATACATTTTTTCACTATAAATGCCACCAGTCAACTTTCGTGTAGGTAGGTTTCCATTGTTAGTTGTCAAAGTCTTCTTGAGTGGATTTCCCACTGTGTCACTTTTGTGTGAGTCAAATCAAGATTATAGGTAACAGAGAAGAAAAAGAAAAAGAAGAGAAGGTTAGACCCTCATTTTAGAGTTTAAGAAAAATCTACCAGCAGGTTGCAGTTCGAGTTGGTAATATACATGAAAGGGGGAGTCCAAGCCGTGTCACAGGTATCACTATATTAGGCTTTCAGGAAAAAGCATACAAAACACATATTGTAGTGCTCACACGCAGAGACATAAATTTAGGAACAAGATCTGCCTTAGCTTGAACATAGTCAGCTCTGATAATAAGGAACAATGGACCGAAGCTATTATGAAACGAAACCCAGGTGCCTGAATGGAGGGAGCTTTTAGTTGAGTTCTCCAGGAATAAAAAAAGTCTAACTTTTTTCACAGATATATGTTGTCCTAATTTTTCTCTGTTCTCACTTTAGAAGACAGCTGATTTTATTTGGGATTTGATTAATGAACATGATTAAGGTGTTCCATGCTGAAATTTTCTGGAGTAACATTTAAGTGCGTTTTTTCATTTCATCTTTTCTGTCTTAACTAATTTTATTTTCATTGGGATTTTGGGTGTGCAAGGAAAACATGCTAAGGTATCGCCTGTATCATATCCACGAGGTAGTAGCCAGGATGGATTTCAGATACTTTGTAGTAGTTTAGGTAGTTTCTAGTCTTACATGAGTGGTGTAAAAATATCTCCAGAAGTGTGATATTTGTTAATTCACTTAGTGAGATTGTCAGAAACAATCTCAAGGAGGAAAAGGCTGTGAACACCTAAGCCTGGGCAAAAACTAAAAACTTGATTCATGGCAAAAATCACTTGTTTGGTACTTTGTCTTGACCTGCTGAGTCATGTCTAAGAAAGCTGTCGGACTGGGAGAGCAGAAACCTTCAATGGAATTCTAAGAGTCCCACAAGGACATAAGAAGGATGGAGGCAAAGTCCAGATGTTGGAGGTATCTGGTAATGTCAGACCTCCAGCTGTGGCATTTGCAGGTAAGTTTGACTTTTCTCTCAAAAGGAGTATAGGTACATTCTAGATTCGGGAGATAAATGCATAGATCGTTGGTCATACTGAAGACGTTTTCTCTTTGCTAAGGTAATTATCTCACATGCTAACCAATTTTATTATTGCTAGGATTAAACCAGATTAATATGAGAAATGTGGCTTTTACTTTTGTCTTAACCACAGGCCACCAGCTTCCAGTGGAAACCACTGCATCTAGTCTTGAATTAAGCATTGTGGGTCCATAACACTGCACCCCAGGGTTTTTTCTAAGGGCCTGAACATTATGGGAACCCACCTCAGGGATTCAGTAGTATGGAGTAATGTTCTCTTGTACTAGATTTACATCAAAGGTTTAGTCAGCAAAAGGTTAATAGTATTAAGCATAAATATTTCGGCCTATTGTGCAAAACATACAAATATTCAAGGGTGTTTGCACTGAGGCTTTTGGCTGGACCCCTATAAAGATACAAGCAAGAAGCCAAACATATGTTCTGGTGTTCTAGGCTTTGATTCTTAATCATGTTCTGTGCTTGCGTTCAGAGGTTTGCTTTGGGACCCTCTCCAGTGTGAGAAAATATGACAGAGGAATCAAACACAGAGGTTATGCATAACGGTGCGGTGTTCATATCTGAAGGGGAGCTTTTGTAAGCACTAACATTATTCTTCTTTTGACAGTAGTCACACATTTTCACTCAGTTTATCTTAACTGGGAATAACCCCTAAGACAGGATGTCTCCGGGCACTTCAGAGAAGCGCTTTTTGAAGGCAAAGGAAATAATGTTACAGGGCTGTGCCTCACATCTCTTCGACTGTTAACAATCCTATAAATACCACTGCCGAGTGCAGTATGTGTCCATGGCTGGTCTCAAGTGTAGCCTGGCTCGTAGCACAGGAATATTCTCTTGATCTAGGAGAATGTTCTCCAGCTTTGCTAATACTTGGCTCCCTGACACAGACTAAACAGCTCTGACAGGCCATATGAGAAGGCACTGGCTGGGCATGCAAACTAGGCAATATGTCACGGTATGGTAAAAATCAGGTACCAGCTGTCACAAAGAGCGAATTCTGAAAGATTCCCAGGAACAGAAAGAGATCGAAATTAGGGTTTTGGGATGGGTTTGGGTTTGCTTTAACCTGACATTATGCACTTCCATGTCTGTGAAACTTTTCAGGAATGCCTTCCATACTTTCTCAATGCATCACCCTTTTACCCATTCTGCTTACCAGGAAAAAGGGTTGTCTTTTGAGATGAACTTTCCTTGTCCTTCCCTCTTTCACTCCACAAAGATTCCTCTTCCTCAATTTTTAAGTTTCTCTTAACAGTTTAAAACACTGTATTGGGAAGTCAATCAGTATATGTAAAGAAGTGTAAACATTAACCAAAAAACCCATTGGCTAATTCTAAAATGCATTTCATCTCTTGTGTAACTTGTTGCACTTTGTTAATTTGGTAATTACAAGGGAATGTACTTCACTGGATAGATCTAATATCTGACATATCTTCAAAGGAAAAGCCATGAAATCAATGGAGATATTTCAGTAAGCTGAGGTGAAGCTGTAGTTTCCTGAGAAAATAGAAACTCCTTTCCTTTTTTCCAATCAGTCTTGTCACCTCTTCTTCCTCACTTGTGCAATTTCCAATGCACATTTCTGTCCTGTGACTGCTGGGGCACGTGGCAGGTGTGAAAATCTGATCTATCAGCTGTTGAAGCCATTGGATCTTGATCACATCTCACTTTGCATTGGGCTTTAAATGGTTCTTTCTGCAGAAAATGTCACAAAATATTTGTCAGGAACTTCTAAGAGGAAAATGGAACTCAATTTAGAAAACACCCTGCACCAACAGAGAACACTGAGAGCAAAAGAGCAGTGACAGGAAAAGCATCGTCCACTGCTGGCCAAACTGCAAGATAATTACACCAGAAATAGCATGGGGCAAGAAAGAGGCTAATTAATTCCACTGGAAGGATGTCATCTAGCAGTTCAAGACAAGAAGGAAGCACTGTACAATGTGGAGATGAGCATGGCAGCCTGCCAATCTATCACAATCTTCTTTTATTTAAGATCCTTATTAGTATCTTATATTTCAAATTAAATATTTATAGTTCTGTTAATACCATGCAGGAAGGGGGCCTATTCCAGGGATTAGTCAGTACAAGGAGTTGTCCACTGATGTAAATTAGATAAGTGAAGCTTGGGATATTCATGCTTTTAGTCTTGTCATCATCTGTCTTTTGGGGCTACAGGCTGGGGTGGCAGCTAAACCACCTCTAGGCACATTACTCTCCTCTCCATGAATGTGTGTACCTCTTATTTTCCTGTAAAGTGCTTTGCCTGCTTCAACACTTTTAAGAGATTCTGTGTTGTAACCTTCATGGTTGGCAGGCCAGTGTCACTATTCTCATTCTCCCACAAGGAGACTCCTGCAGCTTTTAAAAGAGTTGCCCAAGGACGTGCAGAGAAGCAGTGCCAGCTTTGTGAATATACACCCCCACCATTCTTATTAGATCCCATGAAAGATGAGAATAGGCCCTTTGATGCTTTCAGTGAGAGCTGAGGCCTTTACCAATGTTGTGAAAGGTCATTAGAGAAGAGCTGGAGGGCCAAATTCAACAGCTACTCATGGGAATAGTCCTTGGGATGTGGAGCTAGTCCAGGAGAAAATGTGAAAACAGAAGTGATTTATATTGAAATGAGGGTTATGAAGACAGCAATGACTACTGAAACGTACACAAAATAACTTAGAAGAACCTCTCTCTGGCACACTCTGCTGTGCCATCTTTTTAACCCTGGAGGAGGCGACTCGGAAGAGAGATTTAGAGCAGATCTGTAGGACTTATATAAGTGAATGACTCTCACTTCTATCTAGGTTCTTCTGGGCTCTCATCAGCCCCTTTCAAGGCGTAAGGGAAACCATCTTGGCCCTCTATCATCTGCTTCCCAGGATACAGAGACAAGGACAAAGCTGTCATTCTCTTTTTCTCCCATGGTAAGTGGTCTCTGCCCTTTTGATATTAAATATATGGGGTCTTTCCAGAAGGGTAGTGCAACATGTCAAAGAGATAATGTATTTAAGCATTCATCTGGTTTGCAACCATTTTATACCCACCACACAAAGACATAGAAGGCTTCTCACTCATTTCTCTGCACTCATCATGCTGCCATTGTGGGACCAGAAGATAATGAGATGAATAGGAAGCATTTCCACAGCATGAGCAATGTAGGAACATCATTATTAATGTTCGTACAAAATATCCCATCTCTACATGATGTCTTCATATCTGAGATACAGCCCTCTGCCAGATATAAAAAACCATGACCATCCAACAGTGATCTGTTACTTAATGGAAAGTCTGCTCAAATTTCAGTTTAAATTGCATTTATTATTTATGTCTTAAGTACAGAGTATGTATACTGAGTATGTCTTCCCCTTATAGTGCTAGAGGATTAGTAGTTTCCATTTAAACAGGCAGATAGCAGCCCAGATGGATGTTGAATATGTCCATATTTGACATTTTAAAATTGTAAAAATCCTTTGAAATCAGTGCAAAAATTATCATCAAGTAGCCTTTTCTATATATGCTGAGGTGCACGTTTTCATGCGACTGGGGCCAGGTACCTGCAGCTTAGCTCCCAGTCACTAGCCCTTTTTCCTCTGGCTCCTGGTGGGTCAAGTGAGTGCTCCTCCTGGGTGAATGTGCCAGCCTTAGGGCAGGATCTGTATGGATGGGGTTCAAAGGGATGTACAGGAGTAGAGACAGTTATATGTGTGGTGTTGGAGGCGTACACACAAAGATGGTTGCAGTGGCATTACCTGCAGGTAAATGTTACACTAGGTGATAATATTTTGATTTCGGTCACCCTTTTCTCTTTGTAGCTTGCCTTCCAGCAGGGGTGGTTTTTAGATATAATCTTAAGGTGGCATATTTAGTACTTAATTTCTGACATTTGTTATCTGTGACCTGTTCACAGCAGCTCACTGCACATGCTCGGTGCTCAGTAACCTGTGTGCAACGTACCTTGACCTCACGTGGGTGGGTTGTATGCCACCAGGCAGGAATGGGTGCCCATAGTTCTGCAGATCTCACTGACACAGTGAATCCAGGTATTTGAATAATTCATTGCCAAGATATCTGGATGTATCTGACAAACTTTGTGTTTCAGGATTTTTTTTTTCTAAAGCCTTGGAACAATGCAGTTTATCTTCTCACACTAACTCATTTGTATTCATCCTTGCTATAGTAGACATTTTTGAATGCTTTACTTAAAGCTGCACCCAGAAGTACACAGTGGAACAGACGGTAGAAAGAGCTAGGAATTTTCTTGATATTTTATGGGTTGGACAACAACCACAACCTGATCCAACAAATTTTCTTGTTCTCAAACATTTTGCTGTCAATACACTCCTCAGGAATGTACTCAGAGTTGTTTGGGGACATGGAAAAATATTTACCTCAGCCTTCCACAATTTATTACTTATTGTTTGAAAAAGTTGCCTCTTTTCTGTGCCAACATTTATCATCTTGGGAAACATACTGGAATATAGCAGTGATATTAAACAATAATATGCTCTTTGCTGGGATAAAATAATATTGCTGGGCCACTGCAGAGGAAGCCAAAAACCACATGTGAAATGGTTCCTTTGGAAGGGCAAAAAGTCTCAAAGTTTGTTAGCAAATAATTTAGCTAGTGGTGCAGACATCAAATGGCTTCGGCAGCACTTGCAAAGCTATTCTGAATATGCATTTCCCCTGGAGTGCTGGGGCACAAAGCCACTGTAATGAAGGTTAGAACCATAATAATAAGAATCCCTCACCAGTAAAAAATAATAATATAATAAAATTAAAAAAAAAACCTCACAGAAGAGTTAGGGGAAGAAAGGACAGACTGTGTGAGACTTTCAGCAATTTATATTAATTTATCTTCTGTTTGCATGGCCCTGAATTAGGGGCTGCCTTAGCTCCTGGGCAGGGGTGGCAGCTTAAGGTGCCTTTTTCTTTCTTCAGCCTGGCTGGGGAGGGAGAGGCTGCCGTCCCTCACCTCCTGCTCTTAAACTGCTTTCTTAGCCGAGCATTTCTTGCACATGCATACATTTCCCCCCCTGCTCCCCCCAGCAAGTATAATACTTTCTCTTACACAGCCCCTTATGTTTAGTGGAGATTTTCCATACAAAATTGCACAGCTACAAATGCAGCATTCTTTAAATATTTCCCTAAAATCCTCCCTCGCTGAGCTGCCTATGAAATATTTGATAAGAGTTACACAGTCCTGTGTGTATAGTAAAAAGAATGTCCTCAAGGACTTCCTCGCTGTCTACGTGTGTCTGCCTACTACCTCTTGTAGGATACCCAGTAAGTTATAGGGGAGGAGAGACCATCTTCACTGTAGTGCCTCAATGCAGCCTGCTACAGAGAGCCCCCGCAGCTTCCTCCGTAACCCGTAAATCAGATGAACGCAATACACCAGCTAATCTAAGATGTATCTTGAATCACCCCTCTCTTCTGAGTGTACTTCAGCTTGCTCGGCTGGGCTCCAGGAGCTCTGTGTTCCTCAACAGCTGAACCTGATACCTCCCAAATGGGGCATCTCCAGCAGGACCCTCTGCGGGTCCCTCTTTGCTGCCGCAGGAGCAGGCGGGTGTGTGGCAACCAGCGCTGGGACAGCTGTGGGGACCTCAGCATGAAGGGAGCTACAATTTTCCCGGAAGGTCGGGGGGAGCAATTGCACCGTTTCGGCTGATTGCTCTGAGAGTTGTGCACCCATTTGGGCACAACGCAGGGTATGTTATCTAACCTTCTAAAGACTTACTCATCCTGTGGGTGCCCTCACGTACACCAAAGAACAAATACAAACTTCACTTCCCTTTTGATGTACGCAAAGGGGGAAAGAGGGAAGAAAGGATTGGCGCTGTGCTTGGAGGGAGAAGAAAGAGCATTAGAATGGATAGGTAACTGAAAGGGACAGAGCAATTCTCAAAAAATATTAATAACTACTAATAAAGCCACATTTGAATACCGAATTTAGTTGTGAAGGATCCAAGGAGCCCTGTGAGCGCTGGAATTGTCCTGGCCCACCTCTGAAGTGCTCCCACCTGAAGGGCAGGGTGCCCCAGTTTCTTGAAAGTGCGCTCTGGACTCGACACAAGGTGTGAAACAAATCTTTGAACCCTGGGTGCTTTGCCCAACGCCTGTTCCTTTATTAGAAGCCCAGAAGCCAGCATGGAATAAGCAGGGTAGCAGTACAGCACGGCACATTTTTATAGCAAGGCCAAATCTTTATTATGTTTCTTGGCCCAGTTTAGTGGAGAACACTGCTGGGCCTGATTTCAGTTTTGATATCATACACTGAGGCTGCAGACCCTTAAGAGTACAAGCTGGAGAAAAGAACATAGAAAATGTTAGGAATGAGAAAAGGCCATTCAACACATTGATGCTTGTCTCTTGTAATACAGCGTTTCCCCCAGGATAGCATCTAATTGCTTCTTGAACGAGCCCACTGTCTTTGCCTCAACAACCTTGCCCAGTAGGCCATTCCAAACATTTATTATTCTTTGAGTGACAAAGCACTTCCTTATGTCTCCTCTGAATTTGTTTTTTGAACTTCCATTTATGCCCCCGATCCTGTCATCTGTGCAGTATCAAAAGTAGTAACATGCATTGATATTATCCATTCAGCTAAGATTTTTGTATACTTCAGTTAGACCCCCCTTAAATGTCTCTTTTTTTTTTTTTTTTTTTAAGTTGAATAGATTGAGGGGGTTTTTCACCTTTCAGTAACTTCTACAATTTTATCCTGGAACCAAGTGGAGCAAAAATATTTGTTAAAGCCTGCCTTACATTAGGCCACACTGAATGGATTTATAAAGTGTACTATAGAAACACATTTCAGTACCTTTTTTTTCCCCTCTTTTGGAGACTAAACTATCATTTAGTTTCCCTGATGCTTGTGTCTGGTTATTTTGACAAAAGTTAACTAGGAAGAGGGCAAGAATAAAGAGCTTGATATGAAATTTGGAAAAAGCTGATAATCTCTAAAATTTTTCCATTTATACTGTGGGCTTCCACAGCCCCACACCATGCCTTTTCTCTTTCTCCAAGTAGTGAGTTTTTTTGAAAAGAGAATTGTTTATTGTATGGGATTTTCCATGCAACGGTGCTTTGCAGAATCTGTATGAAGAAATGTCAAAATTCATCACCAATCCTCCAAAAAGCCACAGAATCAGTCAGTCACAGGTTCAGCCCTCATCCACCACCACAACTGAGGTGAATAGTTCATTACCTTTTTGGATTAAATTCTATGGCATGTGTTATGGACCAGGCCAGAACTGATGATCTAATGGTCCCTCCTGGCCCTAAAAAGTATCTACAAATAATGATTATAGATTAAATGTATATGTCCTGCACAAAGTCAAAACCAGCAGGTTTTGGGTGGGAACAAGAAATTAAGGAAAGGAATTTTGCCTTAGCCCTTTCCCAGAAGCTGGACAAACAGCTACGAGCATTAGCCTGACTGCAGCAGTGCCTGATTATTCATTGTCTCTCCATTTTTTCCTTATATTAATAATGTGCTATTTCTTTAGGCCATCTGTAAATCTTTTCATTTTCTCTGAATTCCTTCCCGATGCATTTCTAGGAATGTGGGATCCGAGCGACATGGGTGGGTTGTCCCTACAGCGTGTGGCTGAGCTGGGAGTATTTCCTCACAGGCTCTTCACGGATGTAAACACGTGCTTTCCACAGCACCACTGAATTTT
Organism: Phalacrocorax carbo; assembly: GCF_963921805.1. NCBI lineage: Eukaryota > Metazoa > Chordata > Aves > Suliformes > Phalacrocoracidae > Phalacrocorax > Phalacrocorax carbo. Next base: position 13,403,761 of record NC_087524.1, read on the forward strand.
CGATCAGGTAAACTAGTATCAGGACTAATTAGCTTAGGCAAAGCACTAGTACAATTTATAGTTTGGAAATGAGTTTATTGAGCATCATCTTGTGTGTTTTCTGCACAGGGCTGCAGTGTGGGATCCAGAAATGCTGCTGGATACATCACAGCCAAGCGAGTCGTTCTGCTTTCCCCTGGTTGGGACTGTAGCTGTCAGTCAGCCCAGCACCACTGCTGTGTTGGACTATACTGGATCATCTGGGGGTAATGAGCAAGTCAGCCCCATAGGTCTCAGGAAATCATTTGTGCTATTATACTACCAGGGAGAGAAAACTGACGTATGAGGTGGTAATTATCAGGAACATGCTTCAGTTCTTCTCTGAAAAATCTGTACAATATTTGTTTTGCTCCAGGCCCTGGGAATCTCCCATGATTTGTCAAAAAATAATTGGTGGTACAATGAATTTGTTATTCAATTCCCTAAGTGTTCTGGGATGTATGCAATCTGGAAAGCTGATTTGTTTATATTCATATTTTCTCTATATTCCCTTACCCATTCTTTGTCATTATCTTTATTTTTACAAGTTTATTTTTCTCCAGTGTTTTCTAGTTGTTCAAACTTTGTGATTATGTATTTATTTAAAGTCAGATTTCAAAAGAGTTCAGCCTCTTGGTTCACTGAAGATTCAACTTCTCGCTAGTACTTCATCTCCCCTGATATTTTTGTGAACGTTCTTGTTCTCCTTACTCATCTATCTAGCGCTAACCTCTTTAGTCTCTTTGCTGCTCATGTATGTTGCTTACAAACCCCAGAGTCCTGATTTTGAACCAGAGTCCCCTTATTTTCAGCATTCCTTTGGACATTATCTGCTGCCTGTTCTGCACCTTTTTTTACAGAGGAATTTTGATGCTTCTTGAATTGAGGTATTTTTTGAAGTCTCCATTATTTTCCTGCACAGATAGATTTCCATTTTCTTGTCTGGGAGGACTTCATACCTGCCCCACATGACACTACTGCTGGGAGACGAGGGCCTGAAGCCCGGCACCACTCACTTCAGGAGAGGCGACGCAGGGGCAGGATGCCTCCCGTGGCACGGACGAGCCCGGACCACGTCTTGCTTCGCTTGCAGAATTCCCCTGATTTAAACCTGTCTGTGATGTGTGGCTCCAAGCGCCTTTTAGAAGTGGCCAAGCATGTCAGACACTGTGCAAAGGGCTTTGCTGTCCGAGCTGCGCTGTGGCCCAGCATGAGAGCATCATGCTTCTGCTCCCCGTGAAGGTCTTCCTCACTCCTCATGTGGCGTGTAAGGCCCCTGCCAGGTGAACCTGCAATGCAAAGGACATCTGCTGTGTCCCTTGGATCAGAGCTGCCCAGAACACCTCTAGGAGGACTGAGACCATGATAACTCCACATCCTGGCAAAGCAGATGTGAAAAGGGCTGTGAGGCTTTCATTATCTTTGGCAAGCCTTTCCTTCCATTCTGTCCAACGTTTCAGATAGTTAGGACTGCTTGTCCTGTCAGACCTACCAAATATAACTAGAGCATTCATTGGATTTAAACATTTTCAAGTGTTTACAACCACATCTCCTCCCCGGGGGGGTCTCTGAACTGCACTGCTTGCTGTATTGTCTTTGGCTGGGTCTTTAGAGTTTCTGAATTTATGCGCTTAAAAATCAATGAGCCTTGGTTAGACAAGAACCCAAACACTGTGACTTCTCATTTGGGTGACTCCACTCCTAGGATTTCACAGGGATTATAAGACATATAAATAAACCATGGTTTTGTAGCCTTCAGAGTTTCTATCAAAGTATTAAGCCAATTTAAATTTAAGGGCCAGATATGCTGTGTGAATCACACTTGAAACCATAGGTAGTCTTTATGCGGTAAAGTCTGAGAAGACATTTAAATATTAAATGAATTGTAACTAAGGTTTTTTTAGCCTCTGCTAGTCAACGAGAGCTAGTGACAAAGAAGCCCATGGTAATGGAAAGCCTGGTTGTATAAATATTATCACTCAGGTCTGGGCTCTTTTGCACCATGTAGATCTCATACCCTGTATCTCCCAAGGGCAACCGGGTGGCAAACAGAGGCGTGCAGACCCGTCCACAGCCAGGCCTGTTCTCCCTGCACAGCGGGCAGCATGAATGTGAGCTTTCTCCTCCCCTGGACTTCAGAGTTCCCCAAAGGCCCGTCCAGGCTCTTTGAAAATGAAATGAGCAGAGTCTGAAGCTTTGCTTAAAATAAAGCCTGGCCATACCTAAAGGAGCATGTGGGACACCCTCACTTGGTTGTGGGCCGTGTGGCCAAAGTCCTCATCACAGGCTGTCTCTCTGCTGCAATATTTTGTGTCAAGCTGAAGCAAACAGGATTCTTCCTTCTCCTTTGAAAAAGCTGCAAAAGAGGCATGGAGAGATGGAACAACCAACCAGAAGAAACCAGGGAGGAAAAAAGATGTGAGAGAGAAAGAAAGACTGAGGGGGAAAGGGAGAAAGAGGAGAGAAATAGCTGTCTCGGCAGTCAAGGGAATAGGTGGTATGCCATCTCCCTCTCAATATAAAGAGGTTGTGTTGGAAGGGGGAGATGACAGATAATATATCAAAGGAAACGAATTGCAATATTAGGATCCTGACTTTGCTTTGTCATATTTGCAGGTGATTATTCTATAACTCTCTGCAGCTCCTCTCAGTGATGAAAATGCTCTTCAGCTCCTCAAGACATAGTACTACTGGTAAAAGCAACAGCTCTTCAGAGAGATGCTTACTCGAAGTAGCAGAAGGCTTCTTAAATCTCCTTCAGGCTTATTCCAGCACTGTTACCCATTCTGTGTAGTCTCTATGTAGTTGAGATATATTTTCCTTCCTGACTGACAGTAAAATTAGAGCTCCAAAAATACAGTGGGAACCTCTGAAGTAAAATTTAGTTCAAATTTATAATTTTCAATTTGATGTGATAATCAACACACTTCAGAACAGTGGTTTTGATATCAAGAACCAAGGATAACTCCTATAGCAGAAATCAGTGAGCATATGGCAAGCATGGTCTTATGGTAAGCATGCTGGAGGAAGAATTGATCAGTGGTGCACAAAATTAACTCAGATCTGATCCCAAAACATGGCTGAAAGCAATGGATTAGTTTTTACTGACAGCAGAGGATTCCTGAGCAAACCCTTTGACAGCAACCATTTTCACAGGTAGCTGAGATTTGATAGATATGAAAGCTGGAGGTTGCTGACCACCAAAATGTGACGAAAGGGTTTGCTGTGATGAAACAGCAAAAGAGGCACTTGGCCTAGCCAATGGCTCAACAGCAGGCAGGAAAATTGTCTGCCCATGCAAAAGGATACCAAAGAGTGAAAGAATGCATGCAAAAAAAGAAAAGAAACTCGTATTTCAAAATATTGTAAAAAAAAAAGATCTCAATGATTTAAAAAACAAAAAAACAAAACAAAACAAACCCACAAAAGCCAACCAACTCTTCAGGGAAACGTTTCAGATTTTTGTTTATTGCTGAAGAATCAAGTCAACCTTTCATTTATTTTTCCGTTTGATTATCTCTTTTCTCTCTCCTCTTCTTCTACCTTCTGCTTTTTCAGGAAAGGAAATATAGGGAATGATAGAAGAAGAGAGGAAAAGGAAGAAACAAACACAAAAAAGCCAAAATGGAAAAAACCTAAATATTTCCAGGCACTCTGACCATATTCTATGTCCTTGGGAAAGAAAGTTCTTCCAAGTGCTTCGTGGGTTTTCCTGTCTTGTTTTGAAGCCCAGTAGAAACGGGGCATGGAGAGTTCTTGCAGAAGCCAGTACATCCCTAAGGTGAGATGCCTGCAGTGCAGCTGGAGTGATGCTTGCTGGGAGGTGGGAAAGGTTTCAGTTACAACAGCCCTGGCACAGCGTAGGTGTAAGACCTGCATAGGTAAGGATTTGTACTCAGAAAATTCTTCAATTTTTTTTGGATAAGATCAGCTGGTCAAATGAAGATATGACTTCTGTCCTACAAATCAAGTATCTTTAATACTCTTATTCTGTAGTAGGCACAGTATCCTTTGAGGCATCCTTAGACTTTCAGCTCCTAAAAATCAGTGCTTTGCCCTGGGAAACAGAATAAACATTAAAAAAACATCTAAAAGGATTGTGTCCAGGGTGACCTGCCCCTGTCTGGGGGTGGAAGCGGGGGACTGGAGGGAAGACTATTTCTTGCTAACCAGTCTGAAGTGGTTTTCAAACACTGAAACACAGAGCAGTAAAGGAAATTTATAACTACATCTCTCTCTTGGCCTTTCTCCAACCCTTAGTACTCATCATTCATGGCTTTAAAATGGTAAAAGAAGGGGAGAGTTGTAGACGGAAAACAAAATCAGACCAAACCTCTTAAAAACAAACTCAGATCCAAGAGATTGCTTTTGCCCTCCAAATCAGGAAAATCACACCTCATTGCCATCAATGGGGATCCCAGACAATGCATATCCAAACGGGAACAGAGTTATTTGAAGAAAAATTCATCCATCCGCCTTTGTCTGCCTTCCTCCATCGGCTGCCAGGCTGGCACAAAGAAAGAGACCTCTTTGGCCTCATTATGTTTGAAGTGAAACTTTTTGGGGAATACTGAAAGTCACTCACAGTCCCAGCGGAATGATGAGCCATTTTTTCCACCCTCCCTTCTTTGTAGTTTACTTTTCCCTGTATACTTTTTTTCCTTACTGCAGCTTTTCTGATCACAGTATCACAGTGACTTTATCACCATCACCTCCTCATTGTGAACAAGCCCATCCCTCGGAGGCAGAGAGCCATTGTGGAGGTGGTAAGTAATTTGTTTTGTTCAATGGATTTCTTGTTATGCATGCATGCAAAGCCCCTTTTATCTCACATTTAAATTTGTGTTTTCCCTCTTATGATTGGTTTTGTGACATCAAAAAGCTTCCAGCATCTTCAAAAATCAAGAACAAACTCTTAGAAAAATAAAGTAAAAATAAAAAGAAATCCTTCCTAATACACCCAGCATTTCAGTGCAGCTTTAGAAACGAACAGATTCACATGGGATACTGGCTACTAACAACTATGGAAATAAGCCTGATTTTTTGATCTCTAGGCCCAAACATTATTCATATTTTTTTCCTTAGCCTCAAACAATGTCTTCAGATAGCCCAGGTAAAAGCAAGCCAGAAACAAAACAACATCATAGAGGAATTGCTTTATGCAGATACTTTCAGCTACACTACACAACTCGCATTGTCTTTGAACCCAGTGTGATGAGAGAATGATTTGAGACTCCAGGGACGACTCCTGGATATGTTTTTACTTCAGTATATTGTAGTGAGACAGAAGTCTTTGGCTTAAGAAATGTGTTCAGCAATCTTCTGCTTTTGGGGGAGGTTATTATTATTTCTATCGCTCTAGTAACACTTTGTACAATGTTGAGAGCTGAGGTCAAGGAGCAGACACGCTGTACATATGAGGTTATGCAGACTCTCTTTAACCTTTAAGAAAATGGTTTGTCCATGTGTAGTGGGAGGCAGAAAGGAGTGGGAAAGCCTGAGCCAAACCCTCCTCCTCAGAAACAGAAGTGGCTAGAACTGTTAGGCTGTATTTCAGGAAAGGAGCCACGTATGTCCTTTGATTTTCAGTCACCTGTTTACTTTTCTAAGAACACTTCTGTCAACTGTTTACTTTTTGGGAACGGGATAGTGTTTGCCTAAGTATCTACAATGAATTGAAATATTGAACCTCAATGTAAGTCGATTGTACATAGCCCATGTACATGCAGTACCCAGATTCTCAGATTCAAATAACTTGAGGAGAAAGGCGTTTGAAACACTATCCACAGAATGGCTGTTGGAGGCTGTCTGAGAAATTGCATCATAAACTGTTTGGGGAAATTATATTTTGCTTCTGTAAAATTCATGTTCACTCTAGAAGCAACTGAATGGTGAAGATTTTTTTTTAAATTGATCTTCTATGACATTTCCCGTTCAATACTCATTCTTTGACATCAATGGTGTGGACCATAGGGCAAGGGATCTTCTCCGAAGCAGCAAGGCATTGCAACCAGTGGGGGCCCTTGCTGCTTCCCAGGGGTCCTGGCTCTTGAAGTCATGGTGAATAAGTGATGCTGGCTCGGATAATCTGCTTTTAACAAAAATGCTCTTTAGTGTGGAAAACAGAACCCTGTCTTGCTGAAAATTTACAGTTATGAAGCTGGAGTCACTTTATTGACCAAAACAGAGCCCTTAGCAAAAATTAGGCAGGTCACATTTAAGCATGAGCATGATCTTACATCTCACACGGTAGGACAGATGTGGGATGCAGAGACCTCTATGCTGCACTTCCAATAAAATCTTTTGTTCTAGATTTTTCCTGGGACAGGGGATTTTCCTTTACCCAAGTTGGGAACTATCACTCTCCCAGAACTGTGGCAGAAGAGGGGGGGACGCAGGTTCACAGCTGCTTATGTGGCCCCCCCACACATACACATAGGGAATACATCTCTCACCATTTGGCCCAACACATGTGTGCCCCAGGACTCAAAAAATGCCCGAGAAACATCACGCAGTCCAAAGCAGAGGGGTGACCTAAATCCTGTGTTATGCACCAGCCATTCACCTTTTTAAAATTGCTCACCATATTCAAGGCCACCACAGAAAAGTGAAATCTCTGCAATAAACAAAAATATTATTGAGAGTTAATTCCACTGCAAGAATACTTGCAGGATGTTTTAAGGTGACATGTAGGTTTTGTTATCCCAGCTGTCTAACCATGAGTGTTACTGGGACCATGGACCCAGAGCCACAGGGATATTTAGGTGCCTGATTCTGGTAAAGACGTCCCTTTCTAGCTTCCCAATGACACTGGTTCTTCTCTTCCCAGCTCCTTTGTGAATGTGGACTAAAGGTATTAATCATCCTGAGAAAGGTATTTTGGTACTGTGGGAGGCTTTCTGCTGCCTTGAATGGGAGCAGGACTGAGCCCCCATTGCCTGAATAAAAAGGTTATTTGAGGCTCTTACTAGCAAAGGGAACAGGAAGGAGGTCTTCTCACAGGGCATGAAACCTTCCCCTTCCAGCCCCACGCTCACTGCTGCCCTTGGATTTTTGGGGCTTTTCATTCTGGCAAATATATTTTATGAACCTGATGTACACTTAGCTAGAACAATCCCACACTGGGATCTAATTTCAGACCTACAAAGGTTGATTTATCCTTTTTAAGGCTATGTTCTCATTTGAACTAAAATTACCCTGCTGCCAGCCTCCTTGATAGCAATTACATCTAAAGAGAAGAACCACTGAACTTCATGTATTGGTAATGGTCTTTCCGTCTGTATTTTTCCTTGGGGATAAGGTTGTATGGGAAAATTAGACACATTAGCCTAGGAAAAATAGTGAACAAAAATACATATTTTATACTTTTAAAAACTATCCTCATGCTACCAATTAAAGACATTATTTAATGCAGGTATTTTAGCATTATGGTGCCAGTCTGTATATAAAGCAGAACAAAACCATTTTGGGTAGTTATTTAAGGGCATCCTAAATACACTCAAGAACAGTACATTTTAATTTTCAATAATGCCAGCAGACTCAAGCATTCAGATTTTAGCATAACCAGCAGGAAAACTGTTTGATGTTTTAATTATGTCCCAGAAAATGCTGAATGTGTTATAAAAGAAATCTGAAGAGGGGAGGGGGGAAAAAGAGGTTTTTATTACTGCTCAAGAGGAAGGACGTTTTACAACATAGCATTAAAAATGTAAAATGGAATAAAAAAGAACTCGGATAGTCAAAACTTTGTCTGCAACAAAGTAGGCCAGAGAAGCAAAATAATATGTCTGTTAGAAGCAGTCGGCAGTGAGAAGTGGAATAGAGTATTAACATAGAGATAGGGCTGAAAGAAAGGAAAAGCCTTAAAATAACCCCAAAGTCTTTTAAATTATGTTTAAGACTAGCCAGAACCCAGTTACTGCTCCCAACAAGGTGTCTCGGAGGATTTCAGAGTTCCTGATTAATGTGGTGACCTACTGCTCTCTGATGCAATGCGTTTAAAACCCAGCTGGGTATTCGCTGTCGGGATGAGGCTGTTGGGACTTCCTGGGGCTCTATCCTACTGGCACCGGGGTCAGGCTCCGCAGCAAGACTCGGGAAAGGTGTCCCCAAGGGAGGGGAAAAACGAGAACCTGAATTGTTGGGAATGAATTGAACCAGATGTACAAAGCTCCAGAAATTCAAGCAGCAATAGGAAAGGGAGGGGGGAAAGGGGGGGAATTACCGAGGTTTAACTCTTCTTTCCCTTAGCAGGTGTAGGAGGAGGATGAGGGGGGACAGTGTGGGGCACTGCCATGTCCTGTGGTGCTGCCCAGTGTCCCCAGCACAGGGACTGATGCAGGGGGCCGGAGCCACAGTGGGATAGGGCTGGTTGCGGGGGGTGTAGATCCAAAGCCTCTCCTCCACTCATCGTGCCTGTGCCAAGCACAGGACATGCTGCCATTCCTTGCACATACATATATACTCAATTTCGTTCATTCCTAGCTCTTGACCCTTTCACCATCCTACTATTGTGAGCTACCTTAAGAAAGTGACATCTTCCATTTGGTTCAAATACATGATTCGTGTTGTGTCGATACATTTGTTTCTCTTAAAGCAGGCTCTCAAAAAACTATCCCAAGAAATGTTTACTTCAGATTTTTTTAAACATCAATAACGGTAGAATTGTATGTCTATGTTTATACTCACATACATATAAAATAAATAGGAAAGGCGGGTCCACGATTGTACTAGATATATACATCTTATAGTCATTGATGCTTTAAAAAAGCCAGCACAAAGCTTTCTGCGGCTATGGCTTGTTAAAAAAAATAACCCTTTATTGATAAAATCATAAATTATGTATCTAAACAAAAAAAAAAAAAAGAAAGCCTGTTTTATTATGTAGTTGATAATGTCAAAATGATGAAAGAATTTGGAGTCAGATGTCAATGAAAGAGTGTTGTGAATTCTTCTTCAGTGATCTGGTATTTCAAAATGTCCAGTGTCAAGCCTGGGTGTTATATGTTTCTTATTTACCGTTTCAGTTCTTAGAGCTTCATGCTTTGTTATTTGATATTGTGACTGTTTGCTTAAACTCTGTATGCAAATACAAAGCTCAAATACAAAGCTGGAGTATTAAGATTAAAGAACTAGGATTTCAAGATTAAAAAGTGAGATGAATGTCTCTTGTAAATGTGTATTGCTAGTCTGATTTTTACAGGCTATTTGGCAATGATTTTAAAAAAAATCAGCATTGTGAAAGAAACGATCCAAAATGCTTTAAAAAGCATGCACCATAGAAAAACCTTTCTACAGCTGTAAATGAACTGCACAGTCTGATGCCCACTACAAAAGTTATTGTTAGAGGAGCAGCTAAGCCGAAAATGATGCTGTTTGAATACTTTTCCCTTATTGCACCCTATTCTCTTATCTTTTTTTAAAATCTGATTACAGCCTGAGCAAGCTACAGAGGGTTTGTATTCCCTGTAACAATCCAGGCAGCAGAGGTATGAGGGAGGCGGATGCTCTTCCCCAAGGCCAGGCAGATGCTCCGTGCTGGGGCACAGTCTCCCGGTCCCTCTGCTGATGCAGAGCTGTTTCTCAGACCACCTGGAGACATGGACACCTTTAGACCGCAGCTATTGGGTACGAAAATAGTCCCACAGCATTAGGCATCCAGGCTGCTGGCTTCTCCTCCCCACCCTCTCATCCCTTCTGCATCAGAATTGGAACTTGTAACCAAGCTAGCAGCTGGCATTGTTATTCGAAACTGTAAACTTTCACCCTCTGAATAGTATTTCTGTGTCTGTGTCAAGGCTGGAAGTCTGAGAGTTCAGGGAGAAAAAAGCTTGCCTGACAAGCAAAGCTTTTTCTTTAAAAAAGAAGAAGGAGAGGGAAAAAAAATATGCTCCAAACTCACGGGAATAGGTGAGAGATACAGAGGCTGGAGACAAAGATGAGAAGTGATCCTGGACGCGCCAGCATCGGAGGCTGCTGGGGGAGCGACTGGCAGCGCTAGGGGCCTGCTGCTCGCCCCAGAGAAGAGGCAATGAAAAACCTGTCAGCCGGCGCCGAGTTTGGTGGGAGGTGGGAGGTGTCAGCCAGGGAGCTAGGAGATGTGGGGGATGCTTCAGATACAATTGCTTCCTATAGCCCCTTTTGCTTATTTCCGTTGTCTGCACTTGCTCCTGGTGGTGCGGAGAGGAGGCCGCATTCCCCCCGCTGCCTGCGGATGGGCTCCTCGGGCAGAGCTGGCTACCTGCTGCCTGGGAAGGCAGGAGCCAGCAAGGGTGTAGCCCGGGGGCTCCTTGCCTTGCTCCCTAACAAGGCTGAGCTTCCCTGGCTGCCACGCCTGGAAAGCAGCTACAAATCACCGGTCACTTACAGGCGGTTTCTCAGTTTCTGTTTCTGTATTTTTCTCCTGTTTTGATTTGTGGACCATGAAGTGTTTTCCAGAGGAGTAGGTCCCTTTTGAAATGCACATTCTTAGTGTTGTACAGCATAAATGGTCTTGTTTTTCTTAGCCACCTCTCAGACACCTTAGAAGTAGACCACAGAGCTCCCCAGTGGTCTGCAGACTCCCAGGTTGAAAACTAGCACTCTAATGTTAATCCTTTCATCTGTCCAGTCCAGGAAATGTGATTATTTTGCAACTGAGAAAACAAAGAAAGGTGATGCCAAAAAGCTGGAATCTTAAAAGCACTGGTCTGGTCTAGGAGCACGGCGACCACTGGAAGTGAGGGCTGGTTTTCCAAAGAGTCTTTCAGATGCTATTGAAATCGCTCCCAAAGTGTTCCACTTTCATTAGGTGTCTAAATTCACATCCATAGGTGCTAAGTGCTCACAAATCCCTCTCAACTCAGAGCTATGCTTGTGTATGCATGTGTACCACCTATGAAAATCAGACTGTTTTGATACGTCTCTTTTTAGATAGCCCGGTTTGAAGCCATCGTGGTCACGCCTGGGTCATGGGAGGAGTCAGTGTCAGATTTTGGACAAGATATCAAGTTTTTAGAGCTAGTTGCTGTTCATAAACACTAGGAGCACGTCTCCACCTATGCTCTTGGGATTCCTACCCCTTAAAGTAGAGCACACTTTGAACACTTTGATTCCTGCAAGTACATTCAAATTACATTTGGCATTCACAGATTTGTAGATTTTTGAGGCCAGGAGTACATCCTTTTTTCACCCATTTTCCCCTGCATTCAGCCCAGTAACTTGCATCTGACTAGAGCACAGCTTTTGTGTGATTAAAGCACATCTGCCAGAAAAGCGTTCAGACCTGATTTGAAGACATCAGGAGAGAGAGAATCCACCTCTTCCCTTGGTGTTTCATTCTAGTGGCTAATCACCCTCAATGTTAAATATTTGTGCCATTCTTGCTAGATTAAAGAGCATTTCAGTACGTGGCATTCCTATGAGATAATGCTTGCAATGAAGTAACCTTTTAATCTTCTTTTTGATAAATTAAACAGTGTGAGATCTTTAGGTTTCTCCCTGTCAAACATTATCTACAGTCAGTAAATCATTTTTGTGGCTCTTTTCTGAGCCTACTCCAATTTTGTAATGCCCTTTTTTAACATGACAACTGGATCCCCTAGTCTAGCCTATGCTCACCTGGGGTGTATTCTCCTAGCCTGCTTATTCTCTTCTTTGCTATAGGGGTGAGAAACATCCCACCAAACTAGTCGTTCTGGCATCTGAAAGTAAGTAATCTAATTTCAGCTCATCTCCTAGGCTCCCTCAATAGCCAGCCGAGATAGGTCGACACTTCTGAAGAGCATGCTTTCCCATGTATGTAATTTTCCTTCAGTCTGTATCAGAACACCTTCTTTTTGAATTCTTCCCACCTTGCCAAGAGTCTCAGTGTATTGCAAGTGCCACCCCCACAACAGCAGCCCCCACTTTTGTCCCTCTCTCAGGCTCTCTGTTCTCCCATATCTGTAATCAGCAGAGACTTTGAGAGATCAGGTCAGAAGCATTTTCAATGAGAAGTTTTCCAAAACTAATTTGCAGAGATGTTCTGATGTGCACATAATTTTTACTGAGACTAATTCATATGCACAAGGCTATTTATGTTTACTAACTGAATCCACTGAAGAAAACATCAGCTAGTTGCAGACCAGTGCTACTTATTGCTAAATTTCGTTAAGGAAAAATCCCATTCAGTGATGACTCTCTGTTGACAATTTTCTTCTGGAGATCTGCCAAATAGCCAGCTCTTCACCCATTCATCCTGTGCCTTATCAGTATTGCAAATACCAGTTTTTCCATTGAAATATTATGTGAATTAAACTTAACAGCAATTCCGTAATTATCTTGCTTAGAGAAATTCATTATAAAGTACCTCTAGTCTTCATTTCCATTTTTCTCTCTTTTTTTCTTAATCCTTTCAAATTATTTCTGATTAATTGGCTCTTTTGAGCGAACTACATATGTTACTTGCTCGGACTCTCCTGTTTGTACTATTGGCACAACTAGAGGTGTCTAGTGACCACAGCTTTTCATGCCTGTAACTAATTAACTCCTGGCAGTCAGGAATGATGTACTGGATCTGTACCTTTCTCATGAAAGGAATTATCCTCTATACTTCTTTTTCTCTCTCTCTGTCTTATTTTGCTGAGAAATCCAAGTAATGCTTTATTTACCAGCTGCATGAAACCTCCAGCATATGCTTCCCAAACTGAAGACCCCCTAACAGTGCAGTTCTTCCCCTTGATGTGTTCCAGACAGGTCTTAAGGAGTAACACATCCTGTTTTCTGGTTTGATTTAGTGGTCTACAAAGTCTCCTACCATTACCACCTCCCGAGCTTTCTGAGTCAGCTCAGTGATCGAAGAGGCAGTTGAAGTCATGGGGCTTACTCTAGGCTCTCAATAGCTAGAAGACCAGATATGGTGCTTTTAATGTTCATACCTCACCTCTTTTACCCTGTCTGTTGTTCCTGAACAGGATGAGATGGCCCCAGGAAGCTGCACCACAAAGTTAGCAGTGTGAAGTGGATGATTATGTGGTGTCATTTCCAGAAAGTCTTCTGCTGCTGGTATCTCATGAAGCATCTTGACAGTGTGATGGCATCCCGCAGCTCCTTGTGCATCTTCAGGTAAGTGCGCAGTGTACCCACAGGGCAGCCAAATGATAGGATCAGAGGAGCCAAGACAGGCGAGATCTGTCAGATCACAGAGCACATGCCCCTGCCAGTGAGTGCTGTCATCCCTGATACAACACGTGTCAGATCTCAAACAGATACTACTACTGATCTCAGCCAAAAGGCCAAAGGGAATTAGATGTATTTTTTTTGTATCTGAAACCTAATATTTGCAACTGTTCAGAAAGGCCTTCTGTTATGTGCTGATGGATGGAAAGCTGAGTCCAACACTTGAGTCTGGTTGCTGTCCAGCCCTGACCGGTGGTGAGTCTGACTTTGCTCCCAAAGGGGAGACAATGTCTCAAAGCAGTCCTCTTTGTCCACCTTTACCCTGGAGAGAGTCATGTTGGACATTAATATAGTGAGCCATCTCTCCTTATCTGGAAAGGTGTTTTTTCTGAGACAGCTTTTAGACAGTGCAGGGGGAAATGGAGCCCTGATGCCAGCTAGAGGAAAGAGCACAATAACACCAAGGACTGTGAAACCTGTGTCACAAAATTCACACTGATCAAAGCCAAGTACTTGAGTAGGTTTGAGGCAAAAAAAACCCACAAAACCAAACAAACAAAAAACCAAAACAAAAAACCCCAACCCTCGAAACATGTTGTTAGTTATTTTTTAAGATGCCAACAAGGTAGAAATTTGACTTCTCTGCTGGTGCCTGGGACACAATAGGGAATGGGAAGGCAGCCATGCTGATGAACACCATGGTGATGAGGACAAGCCTCTGAGGGAACAGGATTTGGACCTGGCGATAAAGAGAGGAAGGGGTGGAAAAGAGTGGAAATGGGAAGGCTTAGAGGGTGTGAGAGGTGTGGATTAGAACATGCACAGAGCTGTGGGCCAGAGGTGGGAGCTGGGAGAGGCAGATAACTGCAGGGGAAATAGGAATGGGAACTAGGGAGAGTGGGTATGGTGACAACCAGAAAAAACATCTGGGAAAGGTTGATGAGGAAGGATCAGAAGGAGAAAGGCAGGCAAGTATGTGTGTAGTGAGCAGATAGGAGCAGGGCAGAGGAGCTGGCAGGGTGAAGGTAAGTAGGGGGACTGGAAGGGTGTAATCACATCTATGTGAGCTAAGCTACAGCCCACCTCTGTATCTCTCCCCCACTACACCCCATTTTCTCAGAGCACAGCCCTCCACAAGGTTACATTGGGAGTGATGCCAAAAGCCCTATTGTCTGGGCTGGGGCTGGCTAAAGCCGAGGCTGCTCTGGCTGCTTGGGCTCCAGAATCTCCAACCTGCCAGCCATGCAGCAGAACTGCTGTTGTGTGTTGTGTTATTGTAATGCAGCAGAAAGTATGTATTCAACTCCGGAAACAGCACAGCAACCCAGTCTTGAAAGTCACGGTGCCTTCAGCTTGCTTTCTCTCTATGCAACTTTTTATGACATGAGTTTAATCCAGTGGGATGTTTGTGACTAGTGATTTTTACTCTCCTTTGCTGGGATTCATTTAGAACCTACTTGTGCCTGCTTAGCAGGTCCTTATCTCCCACTGAACTGGCAAAACTTCAGGTGAGGCAGGTCTCTTGAAGAGCAAAGTTCATTTCACATGGATACAGAAGAGCCTTATGAAGTCTGGGCCGTTCAGTTGTGGGCCAGAAGAAATACTTTGTGATCATGGGTAGCAGTCAGAGAGCTGGTCTTCTCTGTCCCAGCTTACAGAGCAGTTGCGGTGATCCATTGGGAGTGCACCATACCTCAGGCATGAGGACAGATGTTTTGCGACAAACAGTTTTGAGGAACCAGCAAATCAGAAAAAAGAGGTAATAAAAAAATCAGGGCTTAAGGTAGCTAACAGTTATTGTGTCCCTCTAGTTTTTATAGGGGAAGTTTGGAAGTCCTTCTCCCCCAGCCTGAAGTGCATTGAGCTGAGTAACCTATGGCAATCACTGCAAATGATGGAGGTTCAAGCGGCCTTCTCTATACTTCTGCTAAGCCCGATTGTTTCTCCCTCTTGCCCCATATTATTTACTGTACAAATCCATTAGCATTGCTTTTTCTTGCTTCGTCCAAGATGCTGAAGTCTATCGCTTGAGCTATTCACATGACATTTCATCCTTTCTTTGGAAGACAATCGTGTCTTCAATCAAAGACCTCTTGACAAAAGGAAATAGGAGCAAGAACTTGAGATGGCATAATGCAGAAAAGTGCTTTCTGTACACCTGCATAATATGATTCAATCTGCCTTTACTTTCAGAATGATGCTGAAAGATTTCTCTTGTTTACATTTTTTTGTGTGCCCCGACCCATTGCTCGTTTAACCTTGAGGTTCTCTTCATTTCTCCTGCCCCCCACCACTTTCCTCGTCTACACCTCCAGCAGTTATTATTTTCATTGTTGGCTGCAGTTTGTATAAATGTGTTGCTGCAGTCAACATGCAAGAATTTATTTAGTCTGTTTTCATGCCAAGGAGACTGAGTGCAACGTTCAGGTCACTGTAAGTATTTTAGGTGGTTTGCCAAACACAATCTAGTGTCTCATTTTTAGGACATCCTCTTTAGGGCCAGTGATGAAGGGCTTTAGGTGGGCTCAGAATTTTTTATCTAATGATCCAACGGACATATTTGAGGGGAAAAGTGCTTAAAAATCAAAGATATGGTTGAAATGACAATGCAGCGCTAGAGTTCCAGCAAGGTCTGCAGCTGATTTCAGTTGAGTCACGTCCTCTGAGAGGGTGCTGGACAGATTCCCTGTGGGAGGCTGAGGGAGACAGGAATTATTGCCTTCTTATGCAAAAGTATCTCTTACAGCTCCCACAGGGCAGGTGGAAATCATGCTGGGTTATTGACATCCACTTCCTAAGGATGTTCCTGTTACAGACCTTGCTTTGGGTTTCGCAGGGGAACACACTGAGGATACAGTTGCCATGTCCTAGCCACCTTGTCTCTTTTTTGGGCTGTGCTGGGTCCTTCATTTGTTTCCCAATGTGGTTGGCATGTCTGTGGTCACTTTTTGCTTTCTCAAACTACTCTGTGACAATTTATTTGCCACCTTGTGTATAAACTTAAGATCTTATGCCTGATCCAAAGCCTGTTGATTTTGTTGGGGGTCTGCCTGCTGCGATGAGTTAGGTTTCTGTAGGCTGGTTTCCTAGATCACCTGAGAGGCAAAAAGTGAGAAGGCAGCCTGAGGGCAACTCCAGCAGGAAGCATGTCTTTCCTTGCACAAAAGTCCCTTAAATCCTCTGATCTCTGCTTCCCAGCCATGTAAATGTGCATCTGCTTCCAAAAGGGTTGCAAAACTTTGTTAATGCTGGTATATTTGTTTGAGACAGGCCTTCTCAATACTAATGAAAATCTACTTCACTTATCATTACTCTGCATGTCAGCAATATTTCACACTTTCAGTGTCCCTCAGGCTGGTGTTTTTGAATTTGGCCTTTCGTACCATATCAGTACCAACTCACGGACCGTATCTTCATCCTTTTCGCAAATGAAGAGCATGATAAAATTTAGTCAGCCTCGTCCTTTGTGCCTGGATATAGGCACCCCTTGGCATGAAATCTTCATTGTTAATTATGTGATGCAATTCCTCCTTGCCAGTGAAAGGAGACGCTTCTCCGCTTTGTCTGTAGCTCTGGACAGGCATTGGCATGGTGGATACTTCCAGCAGGTTCACCTGAACCTCCCTGGGAGCAGTAAAAAAGTGTTAACTGGTATGAGCCTGGCAAGACCTTCCTATGCAGGTATTGTATGGGCCAGCCTGTTTAGTGAGTACTGATCTTGGAAGATGGTGTGCCCTTGCAGTCCCTCAGGCAGGAGGGGCTATGAGCAATCCAGCTGGGGCAAAGCACTTCTAAAGCAGAAATTAAGTTGGCAAGGGTGGTGAGGGAGTTAAAAGCATGTTAGAAACACGGATCCCTGCCATTGTTTAGGAGCCTGATGTAGCTTTAAATATTGCAAAATTAGTGCAGAAATAGAGCAGTGGTGCTGGCAAATAATAGGCATTCCCACCCCATGGTAAATGGTACCCTCTAACTTTTACCCTCCGTTCCCTTGTTTTATAATTAACACTGCTTCTTTTCAGTAAGAAGTTGTAAATTATGATGAGTTATGTTTAGCTACCAGCAGGTAGTGGCTCTTCATCATTCACCAGGTCAAAAAGAAGAAAGGTTGCACAATATTCATCAGCTGCAACCTGGGGTTTCAATGTTAAAATATGTAAGTACCAACTTCTTCTCCTACTGTCTCCAAAACATTAAAAACATCTGCTTTTTAAACAGAGGACATTTCCAGAGCTGCCATATGAAAATGGAGAAAATGAGCTTAACTTTGTCAGAAGAATTTATAGGTGATCTTGTTTGCTAACAGAGCAATATTGAAGGATCACATTTTCAATGCATCACACAACATTTAAATGTGGTTTCCCAAAGATTTTTTGCCCAGCATGTTGTTCCAAGTAAGCAGCTTTACATGTCCTGGTGTTCATTGCTGCCCCTGTGCTAGCATCCTGGGACTGCTGAAGCCCTGTAGTGGCCAGGAGTTACACTGGATGGATCCCATGGTTTAGGATGGAAATCTCAAATGACGTACAATTTTCAGTATTCCTGATGGTGAAACTTGTTCCCACTCACACATTTATCAGGATCAAGGCTGCTCAGTCACAGCTATTGGAAATCTTGTAGATGATTCATAAACCCTGCTTACCCCCTTGATGACTGTCATAATCTGTGCTCCATATTTAATTTCAGATGGCAATTTGTGACAGGAATCATTATTTTCACAGCCAGAAAACAAAGAATGAGAAGTTGGTAATTGTGTGCACTGAAAATCCCAAGTGACTTATGATTTATGGGACAGTTTATTTATTCTCCACCACTTGTGTATATATTCCTGTTTAGGATAACCTGTGATTTTATAGACACTCTTTCTACCTGAGATGTTTGCATTTTGATAATGAAACCAAGTCATTGGTACAAACATGCTATTTCTAATACTGCATAGTCCCCTACAGTCTGTAATAGCTGCTATGTAAGTGAATCACTAATGATGATATCCTTATTTCAATGCAAAATCTGGCTACTGACATTTTCTCTGCGTTACTTAGCTAAGTCTGTGCTCTGTAAATTCACTGGAGTCATTTGAGCTACATTGTTTTCTACCAGTGAAGGACCTGATGCTGGCTCTCTGGTGACTGAGGTGCAAGCAATTCAAATCTCTCAGGTTAATGGCTCTGGACCTTTACCCCTCCCTCTTTCTTCTCACTTTTTCCAATGGAGATGCCACATTTCTCTGTGATTCACTGACCTCCAAGGCCCTCTGCTCATCTTTCTCTCAGTACCAGCCCAGCTTGACAGACACACTTTTGGGGAGGAAGGAGACCATTTGGGGTTTATGCCTCTCAGCAGAGGCTTTTACTATAGGTGCAATTGCAGAAGCACCTCTGAATATTGCTCACTGGTATTGTTTTGCATGGTATGGATGGACTGTAGGTCCTTTGAAGAGACAGTTCTCAGCATAATCAGGAAATAATAGGAATTTTTTTTCTTTTCCCATCCTTGTTTCCTAATTGTTTTTCTCTCTTCAAACTTATCCATAAACTTATATTATCTCACCTCAGACTTGGCAGCCAGCATAAAAGGAGCTCACCCACCAGGTGGCATTTTCTCACGTGTCCAGCCTTAATTCTAACACAAATGCTTTGTACATATAATTATAAAACCAAGGACACCACTAAAATGCACCTGTAGAGCAGAAACTTGACTGTTCTTGATTCTGTTCTAATTATTGAGCCTTAGAGCAAAAACTAGATTTCAAAGAAAACTTTCTGTACAGGCCTCAATAGAGTTAAAGGAGAAACATTTTAAATTGATGAGCTGACACTTGTAGAAGCAAATATATTAAATAAATCATGATTCGTTTTGGGGCTAAATCTGACTTACATCAACTCTGGAAAAACTAGATCCTAATGAGTGACAGTTTGGTGTTTTCTGTCACTTCCTACAGTAATGGCCCCAAGCTGACACTGCTCTGTGGGAGTCTAATACTTCTGAACAAAAGTTTTTTGGAGTGAGATAGACAAGGTAGAAATCCCAAGGTGACTGGAAGGAATGTCTAATGACTGGAAAGACATATTTACTGGCAGACTGTATGTAAGCTGTGACAGTTGACAGGGCTTGATTGTAATAAATATAGTTGATGAAGAGAAGGCTGACAGGTGAGGACAGAGAGAAAAAGAGTCAAAAGATCTGCATTGGCTGAACCCTATTAAGGTAAGTTGGTAACAAAGCCCAGAGTCATAAAAGAAAACTGGTATCGCAAACTGATGTCTAAACACTGAAATGTGTAGGACTTGCAGGTTGCCGTAACAAGCTCAAATTTGTTGACATTTCTTCTAGCTATTTTATAAGTCATGTTTTCAGTTGGAATTCACACCAGTAGCAGGCAGGCAGCTGATATTTTTAAATATCTTGTATGATTAATCATGTAACAGAATAAACCCTGATCAATGTAGTAATTATTGCTTCAATCTCTAACTTTCATTGCTTTGATTGGAGGATTTGATGTTGGAAAATGTGCCTTCATGTGCTGTGAAGGCACTAGTCTTGCTGGAGATCTGTTCTGCTGAAAACAAAATGAATTCCTGTAAAGGAAATTAAGCAACATAAAAACTCAAAATATTTCTTTAAATGCACAGGCTCACTGCACACACACACACATATACAGATGGAGTGATTGACCCTGAAAATGGAAACAACTCTGGCATATTAAATCATGACACTTTATAACTGACTGGTCAGAGTTTCAACAATAGGATTTCCAATGAGCTCTGCACTTTCTTCCCCCAGGCAAATGTCACACACTCAAACTAAACAGGGTCCTTTTTTTTGTTGTTGTTCATCCGACGTGCTGTGCTGTTTTCTATGCCCGAGATACAAATCTGTATTCAGAAATGCCTTAACCCTTTGGAAGGGCAACCCTCCCTCTCCATGCCCCAGGAGGAGGGATTTTTGCAGCAGGTGTGGGACATAGGGGACATCGTGCCTGCTTTGGCACTGGGGTCATTCTGCACATTTATTGCACTCCCATTTCAAAAGGGAAGAAAGGGAAAAGCAGTCATAAGGGAATGTCTGGAGAAAAACACTCAGGAATTGCACAAACTTAATGTAAAGGTTAATAAAGAAGAATGTCCCTTGTTGGGAATATCAAATGAGAGTCCTCCTAAACTCTGGAAATGGGCCTATTTAGCAGCAGGGTCACTGTTTGCTTGCTTTCATCACCACACAGGCAGCGGTGAAAATCCCTTCACCTTCTTGCTTGTATGAAACACAAAAGCATTTGTAAAATATTTAGACAACTAAAATATTGAGAGAACTTTTCTGTTTTAAAGTTGTTTTTATTTTGAATGGATCCCCTCCTTCCCTTCCCACCAGATGCCACAGTCTCTTCAAGAGGTGCTGCCACTAAATGATTTGTGGGGACTGCCAAGAAAAACAAATGAGACCATATAGGGACACAACAAAGACTCTCAGAGTAGCACAATGCTTATGTGTCAATCATGGCGATGCTCCCTCTTTGCTGGCTGCCTGTCTCCCACACGACAGCGGATCCAGCCACTCTGCTCCTCACCACTGCCTCTTTGGAATCGCACAATTCAGAGCCATTCATCAGCACAGGAGTTGTCGGCCTAATTGGCACATACAAACACACTTTATACACTCCTGTACTTGTCAGTGATGGCTTATGCACGCATGCACACTATGTAGGTAAGGCATGAATGTGTCCTTTCATGTAGAAAGTTCTCCATGCAAGCACACAGATGCTTTATGAGTTGATATCCACAAATATCCATATACTTCTATACTGGTGTATTCGTATATAGTTGCATACCTGGACATATAAACACACCTCATCTACTGTCCTCTCTGGATGTGGTGTTAATGTGGCAAAGTTAACCTATGGTCATTTATGTCAGTGGCTGTCTTTTGATGCTCAGGCAGAAGACAGGGCATTGTTGTATCTAAATTGAATGAAAGCACATAACTGTATGTATATATTTACAAATACACAGAGAGTTTCTGCTCTGGAACGCAGCCTCATGCAGCCTGAACTCCATGTATACAAATTTCTGATATACTGAAAGCCTTGAGCCAGGTGACTGGAAGCACAAGATAAAGGAAGTAATATTTAAGCTATGCTGCAACCCTTTTCTTTTTATATATGTTTATGCATTTGTGTATATACTTTACACATTTTTTTTTGTTTTGCCTTTTTGCACAGACTTTACCACATCTTTAAGCTGATGAGAACATGCAAGGTTTCTTCACTCAAAAAGCAGTGTGTTAGAGCAAATGGCTGTAGACGTCTTGACTTTGTTTTGTCATCTCTTTTAGGTTCTAGGACACATTCAAAGTCAGTTCCTTGTCAAAAGATGTAAGTAGACGACAAATCAGGAGTCAAAATCTTCATGGGTTGTATCTTTCATATGGAAACCTGGCTGAAGTCAACATGACTTTGACCATTGCCTGCATCACAGTTGGGCTTTCATTTCAATACTAGCAAAAAGGCGAGAACACTAGTAGATGGCTTTTTGCTACAGGGTTTTTAATGCAAATATAGCACAAGACACAATTTTTAAAAGTTACATGGTATAATCAAAATACTGTTGAAAGTAAGGACTGAAACCAAATATCAGGGAAACTCTTCTGTGGTGAAATTTATGAGGAAAGATAATCTCCTTCTGGAAACTAGCGATACTCTGTAGAGTGAATTGTTATTGCTGAGGCAAGGTTAATCTTGCATCTGTAGGATTTTTTAATGGAGGTTGTATAATGGTTCTGCCACATATTTTACATCTTTGAATCTACATTGATTTCGGATAGCTTCTGAGAGACAAGTTTCCCAAGAGGGCAATATTCTTCAGTCTATTTTGTATGGGGCAAGATGTATTGCAGAGGACCCTAATAATGGTTCTGAAGACTAAGTCTCGCTTGAGACAAAACTTTTCTGAGCCTAGACTTGAGAGAAGATTTTCAAAAATAAAAAAACCAAACTGATCTTGTGATTTCTAAAGTCTGAACTAGGCCATGTCCCGCGTCATGATAAGAATAATATTTTGAGGTCTTTTCATGCAGTTGGGATAGGAATGAAGATTTTTTATAACCTTTCTATGTAACTTCTGTTCTGCACACTTGACCTGGTCCCAAATGCGGATAAGCACCTTGCTCAAAATATTCATAGCTTTCCAGGTTTTACATGCATTTTTCCTGCAGAAATTGTTTAGTGTGTTCAGGTCTCATCCTTTGGTTTAGACTCTCTGCAATTACTTTACAAGGCAAAAAAACTCCAAACAAAAAAATCCCTTCTCTATCATGACTGTAGAATTCGTAATAACTCAGACTAAAGCTTCAACTAGAAGCACAGCTATGTGTGGCACCAAACACGACATGAGGGACAACTCAGTAACACTGGCATAAGATTTATAACTGTATTTAAGTTGTTAAGAGAAAAAAAGGTGTTTTGATTGCCACAGTGAGTGGAGGTGAATGCCCAGGACTTCAGCTGTAAAACTCATGTTTTGTGTTTTGCTACTTGTTCATAA
This sequence comes from Phalacrocorax carbo, assembly GCF_963921805.1. NCBI lineage: Eukaryota > Metazoa > Chordata > Aves > Suliformes > Phalacrocoracidae > Phalacrocorax > Phalacrocorax carbo. The sequence goes on from NC_087524.1 coordinate 13,426,452, forward strand.
AAGCTTGCCAAATGCATGGACCCTCATTATATACCTTGCTGTTGTAATCATGGCATGAGAATACCCGGCAAGTTCTTTGTGCTGGAGGAGACATCTTTGAGACAGAGAAGCAAGTACATGATTCTGAACTTTCAACAAACACTGTTGAGAGCTATGTTGGGGACTAATGTGTCAGCTGCTCACCAGTATAACAACGGAGTTGAATACATCAGGGACGTTTTAAGAGGAATGGGAGAAATAGAAAAAGTGTGGGAGTAAGAATGGTTGTCCAAAATTATTTCCAGTCTAAATGTGCTTAAGCAAATATAGTTTCACCAAGGAGAAGTTTGCCCTGTTGCATTCCAGGCTTCTCATTTAGCTTGATTACATGGCAACATGGAATTGAGCTTAGGATAGTTGGCAAACTTGACTAGACTTAAAATGAACCTCTTTGATTCTGTCTACAAAATTAGAGCATATTTGATAAAGTAAAGATGTATCCTTTGAAGTATTCCCTATCAACAAAAGTGCTAAGAACACTTGAGTGAAGGAATTTTAACAGTTTTGAAAGCAGTGGCAAAGGAACATCAATAAGGATTGCAGCTAAGGGCATGCCCACAAGGCACTATACTAACTGCATCTATCCTGCAGGCAATAAGCAATTGCTAAAGATTCTAGGCTTTTTAAAGTTCATAGTTCATCTCATAAAAACTTTACATGTAACTTATGATAGGATTTTGCTGGGTAGGTTTGGCTTTCAGTAACTGATTCCAAGAAGACCCATTTGCAAGTTGATCTATATATAAGGACATGAAGGAGCTTTCTTTTTCTCATGTCAGATGATGATTGATAATAGGCCGATCTTGCAAGGTGTGAAGAGTGCTCGTGTCCTATTATATCCAGTGCTATAAGCATGGAAGCTACAAATCTTTCAGACACTTCAGCATATAAATAAAAGCACCAGCCAAAATGCTTTGTTAAAACAAGTCCACATCATGGAAGAGAAGGAGGCTGTCTTTTGCATTGCAAATTCCTCATGAGTGCTAGATTTGAGGTGTCCATATTGCTGCACTATGTTTTTCCTTGAGTAGGAAGCAATATGAAGGCCCACCAATGATTCAGTAGTAGTTTCGGTTAGGCCAGATATCTGCTTGGCAACTCTGATTCTGCTGGCCCATCAACATCAATGCTCCTAATGCTGTGGATAGCACTTTTGGCAGGTACCGTGCTGTGGTCTTGCAAATTTATCATTAGCAAGGATGAGCACAAAGAAGGAAAGAATAGCAGGATCTGGACAGAAATGAGGTGGAAATGGAAAAGGAGGTTTTAAACAGCAAAGAAGATCTGAGTTTCTGACACTTGGAAATGAGTCACTAAACAACTTAGATATTTGATTCGGGTAGTAAAAGAGATTTCATTAAAAAGCTTTTATTTTTTTGTGTAGATTTCATATTGGTGGTACTTGATAGATTTCAATGTGACCGCTGCAAATTAGTGGTAGCCACAATTATGACAAGTAAGCTTCTAAAACATGATCATGTTACTGTGGCTTAACAAAGTACCGCACGTCAGCTGAGCTGTGGGAAATGGCGTGTGTATGCCCTTAGCTGGTCACAAACATGAGATAGTGAGTCAGTGTGAACCTTCTTCAGCGAGTTTTAAACAAACACCTCTCAGCACATACTTCCAACGGACAAACAGTGTGTACAGTCAGTTGCTGGTGCTCAGGTGGTGAGTAGAAAGGTTTCATCAGACTGCAGTAATTTAAAAACCTCTGACTGCTTAAAGAAAGAATGGGAGAAACATGCACATGATGGGGAAGCACGCTAGTTGATCTAAAACAAGACACATGGCTCCCAAATTCCCTTCACAGTTGTTCTTCACCAAATTTGCTATGAAGGCATCACTTCCACAATGGCGCAGTAAGAAAAAGAATTAAAAGTGGCTGTGAACAGAAAGCAGCTGAAATGGATTCAAGAGCAGCAAAGTGTGAACAACTGTTCTCACCATGAGCCTGATCCAAAGGCAGTGGACTCACCGCGGTGGTTTTCTCTGTTGACTTCAAGAAGTTTGGAATCAAACCCAATTTCCTATGGTTTAATAAAGAAAATGTAGGCCAGGAAAACATTCTTTGTTCCGATGTATCTTTTTCCTAGACGTCATGAAAATAGCTGCCTTATAAATGCCCACAATAATAATTAATAATGGAAATTAATGATTTTTGACCTTTGTGTTTTTCCTGCATGAAACTCTACCTTGCTCAATACTGAAGTTTTACTGCTGATTAGGTATCACTTTATGAATTCATTGAAAGCTAATAAAAACTAGCTGATTAGACAACCCCAGGCAGCACATCTTAAATAGTCATTAAACAATCATTACAGATAGAAACAGCTACAACTGGCTTCTGTTGAATGCTGCTTATTATTATATAATCCTTTTTCAAGTCAAAATGAATCCATAATCAAAGCACAAAGCAAACAGTTTGAAAGTTCTAAGCTGGCTGTGCAAAGCTATAATGCATCAACGAACATCTAAATTAGTGCTTAAATAAGAAGAGGGTTGATGTAGAGCAGAAGTAACTGAGGAAAAAGTATGGATTCATGAGCATAGGCGAAGTAATAGCAACTAATTTCATGTAGAGCCCTACAGGTAACCATTGCAGCTTTGACTAAAAGACACTTGTCTGGTGTCAAGGAGCAAAGATGAGTATGCAGTTCTGGTGTGTCTTATTGCTACTACAGATACTGTCATTTACAGCAAGTCACATTAAACTTTGCAGCTGAAGACACACAAACTTTGAGATAAATCTGGTACAGGGCCAAAACACTGTGAAGTGACCCTTACCCAATAACATTTCTGCTTTTAAGAGACTCCTTAATGAAAATTCATAAGAAACTCTCCAGTTAAATACGGATACATTCTGATCCTTATTATACTGGTATAAATTTGGAGGAACTTCAGTGAAACCAGTGGAATTGCTCTGCAATTACTAATAGTGCAAATGAGCACAGAATGAAAACCAGAAACTTTGGGAAGCCTTAAGCCAACAGTTCAGTTTTCTGAATTCAGAAGATCGCCTAATAAGTTTATAGTACGAAACCTCTGTCTTCTTCCTTCTCTGTAATAACACCTTTCCTAATAGTCCTTACTTAATCTTTACATATTCTGCATGAAATAAATGGTCAGGTTGTTTAAGTTTCCACCCCATACCACCTGCAAGTTACAGGCCAGATCCATTTGCTTGATTGAGGCAACGCAAGAGTCATTACCACATTGGTCAGCTGATTTTTTTCCCCCTTAAACACCTGCAAATGCAGGTCACTTGGGAGTTTGAACCTATTAAGTTCTTATAATTGAGACAAGGGCAAAATAGTTTGTAAAATGTACATGAACAGAAAGATGAGAGAGAGGGAAAGAGAAAGAGAGAAAGAGAAAGACACTCTGGTTGGATGACAGGAAATCATATAACCATATTTGCAAGTGAGCTTTGGGAGCATGGTCTTTGTAATGGGGTTAGCTAATCCAGATAGTCATAAGGATAGGAAAGTCAGCAATCATAATCATATTTAATGGATTCCAGATGGAGAAATATAATTGTTCTCATTATCATTGTGAAAACTCCAAGGAAATACAATCCCAAGATATTTTACCTTGACAGGCAACCAGGAACAATATCGACATCAAGTCATGGGTTTTGTAGGCAGAGTTGTCAGTTACTTCCTTTTTGTTGCATTCCCTTCTAATGTAATGGTTTGATTAACCTAAGACATTTTGATGTGAGTATAAAAGCAATGTTAATGAAATGCCTGCTTAATTGACTGTGCATCTCTATACCATATGATGTGGTGACTTACTAAATATGTTGTGGAATTAAAAAGAAAACCCAAAAGCCTTGTATATCATGAGACTTTTTCTTTATAATGTGGTTAAAATGAAATACGACTGTAAGCACAGGCCTTTTTGGGTGCAGCTGTTCTTTTTGTTTGGGTTGATAATTGGAACCAGTCCCATGGGCCTATTTGATGTTATCTCTTGTTTAAAACTAAACTGTCAAAGCTTATCCCCCCTGTGTACTCAACAGGGAGTAGTTCTGGGGAAACTTTCTTCTTAAGTATTTTTAACCCCTCCTCCCTGCACGCATTCTCTAAACTGAACCGGGGCAGTCATGAAATGATGTCTTCACAGGAACACTTGTACAGCAAAATATTTCTTTGTGGAAAATTGAGCCTTTTCATGTTATATGTCTTTGTAAGAGGGGCCTAAAAGAAAAGATCCCACAGCAGAAGTCAGATGATCAGGGTGTGATCTCTCAGCTTTGTAACAACTTGCCTCTGCACAAAGGGTGTCCTGCGCAGCATCCTGCTGGCATGAGAGTTGCTCAGGGTGTGGGACAGAGACGCAGATGTCTCCCACAATATGAACCAATATTTGATCCAGGAACAGCATGACTTTAATATCACACAAGTGTGACTTTAATGCGCCCGATCCCAAGCTAATGCGTTCAGGCAGTGTTGCGCTGTGGAGACCTACTGGTTGGGCTGACGTTACCTCAGAGTTTTCTGTAAGGGTAGGCAGGTCCTGGTTATTGTAATATTTAGATGTAACCTCAGAATATTTATATTTGCTTAAGTTCAGGAGAAGTTAGACCCTGTGTTTTAGTTGGTTTCTTGAATGGCAGGTGGTAGAAAGGAGCATGCCTCCTGCAGTCAGGCAAGGAGGTATTTTGGGTTTGCTTTGCACCTTTCATTTTTTCTTTGCAGTTATTGTCTTTGGAGTTATGGCACTGAGGCGACTCATCGGTGTGATCTCAAAATAACAGCACTAAAAATGGAGTAATTATTTTCACCATAGGACCAATGGGTCTTTTTCTCTGTCAGCTGTTTCAGTTACATTTTTATCAAAAAACAATGAGGCCTTCTACTAGATGTTTTTGTTTGTGTTGACAATTTTGTCAGGCCTTCAAGCACATGCTTTTATGACACCTATGGAGACAAATTTAATGGAAAAGGAGGAAGGAGAGATAAGAATCACTGATAGACATCAGAGTTACCTCCACTATCTTGGGCAAATGAGAGGGACAAAAGTTACAAGCTGGCTAGGTGTTTCTACCAGCTCTTGCGTGTACAGTGTCATGCACTGCTCTTCTTGAATGGCCCATGTGCAGAATAAGAGAACCTTTCAGTTGTTAGCCCATAGATCATTTATGGACACTATTCACAGTCACACTACTTTTTTAAAAAGAAAAGCATGTCAATATACTGGTTTCCTCTCTAGCTGACATATGTACACTATGGAGGTGTGACATTGGTGTGCAGTGATTGGAAGTTGTGTGCTG